>NW_028277035.1:38080000-38185000 GCF_059951505.1 Python bivittatus | reverse complement strand
AATTCATAGGCAGCACTCCACTCCACCAAAATTGCAAATTGTGTTGTCCGTCTTTGATAACAATGCCCAGCTAGACAGTCTTTTTGCTAATATTTTTAGTAAAATGTTTTTTTTTAAGTTTTTAGCAAAATTATTTTTTCATAACGTTTTTGAAGTCATTGGGAATCCATCAAACAACCTTTTCGAATGAAAACTGCAGTTGATATATTGTCCATGTTTCATAGCCATGTTGAAGAGACTGAGGAAGTAACTTCCAAAGTGACTGGGGAATCGTCATTGGTGGCTCAATAGATTTTACATGAAATTCTTTGTCAAGGGAATTGCATACTAAAAATATCAAAACATTTATACCTTGTCTAGTGTGGACAACTTTTATTAAGGTTATGCTGAGCATTAATTGTATAATGTTAGTAATTTTATTTGCCCACTTATTTATATTATATCTTCTGAAACTATATATTTGTTTTAATTAAATAAAATTAATTTATATTAGAAATCAAATAACTGGATTTATTCAAAATATATTTCAGACATTCTAAACAATATACATAGAAACTAAAGAAAACCCTGGGAGGAAATTTCCTAGAAATTATCATATTGTTATCCAACTAAAATTTTGGGCTAAGCAAAATAAAAATAAAATAATAAAACAGAAGAAAAAACCTTTATTAAAGAAAAAAAGTGAACTCTGACATTAAATTTGAGAATGAGATACAGTACTTACTTTTATTTTAATAATTTGGATAGAAAATCTCCCTTCTCCTGGTCATCATATTTTCTTCCAGAAAAGAAATTCTTCTCTACTCATAAGCCAAGCAGCATCTTATCCAAGAAAGAAAGCATATCAGAACAAATTTCTCTTTTCTCCCTCCCTCTGTTCCCTAGTATCTCAGAAGAGACTAGTTGATAAGCAATTGTGGGAGCAGTACTTTTAGAGTGTTCTTGTAAGGAAAAAAAATGCAAGTATTTGGGAATCAAATGTCTGACCCACTTCAGATTAGATAGATGATGTAGGACTGATGAGCTGATTCAGCCAGGGTAAGTAGAAAAACTCATCAGGTAAGCAAAAACTGATGTATTCATTTCAGAATAGTCTAATCTGAGAACACATTGTTCTTTTTAAAATGAGTACGTTGTTTTCCTTGCAGAGCCTTAAAAAATTCTTTTAGACAGATAGGAATAGCAATAAGTGTAGAGAAAAATATGGATTGCCCCCACCTTAAAAGGCATAAAGTTTTTTTGTGTAATTTTTAACTTTCTTGATTTATCTTGGTTTTTTATACAATGTGTATTACTGCATGCACCTCCTAGTTGGTGGGAAATGGATAACAGTATCTTGGCTCGTAAGTAGAGATCCTAGCTCGTGCAGAATTGCAGGAGCATGCCTGAGGTAAACTTGCTATTTAGCTGTGCATGAAGCTCATTGGTAAAAATGAGTCAATAATGAATAGTACTGTCCTTATGCAGAGAATGCTGCATGTGACCCAGATATGTTTAATGCTTGTAACCTAGTCTACAATCAACTGTTGACTAACATACATTCTTGCTTGTAACAAACAACCTAATCAAAGCAATCCATTTCTGTGAGCCTTTTGACAAGCCAAGCCAAGCCAAGCCAAGCCAAGCCAAGCCAAGCCAAGCCAAGCCAAGCCAAGCCAAAGAGCTCCTGTCAGGCAGGCTGACAACATGAATGTACATGCACTGTCATATTAATGCCATGTCTTTTGGCTGAGAACTCAAATGATTTGCAGTGAGTGTTATATAGATTGTAAGATGCAACAAAGAGCACAGATTTGAAACTTAATGTTTCAAAGAGCGAGGGAGCTGTCTTTGACAGAGAAATAAAGTGAACAATTGTATAGCAAAATACTAGAGCAAGTAAATAAATTTGTGTACTTTGAGTATTTTATAAAAATGGGGGAATGAATGGAGAAATTTTAAGATGTACAAGTGCTGATAGTAAGACTGAATAATTTGTTTCTTGTTGCAAGGAATGAATGTTTATCAAAAGCAGTAAAAATGACAGTGTACATAAGAATGTGCTTCTGTCCACTTGGTTGCATAGTACTGAGAGTTGGTTATGTTAGGAAAAACATAAGGTATGTTGAATGCAATGAGAATGGGTAAACATGTGCATTGAACAAGAAAAGCTAGGGTAAAATGGGTGCTGAATCATGATTGTGGCTTGAGTACAAAAGTGGGTGACTAATAAGGGAAAAGTATGTTGAGGTGATTTGGATATATAAAGAACATGAATAAGGACTGAACTGCAGTGCAAATATCTCAGGGGAAAAACAGGGTTTGAGTGAAAAGAGAGGCTTAAATTTTATCTTTTATTAATGTTACTGTAATTTCTTTGTCTGATTATTGTGAGGTTCCCAGAGTCATTGGGTGTTGGGCAGCATACAAATTTAATAAATAATTGTTGTTCTTCTTGTTATTAAACAAAAGGTAACATATGAATAGCTATAAGGACATGCTGGAAGCAAAGATAATTTGGATGAATAAAAAGCTACGGAAAGGTACAGTGAATGATGTTGCTTTAAACTAAATTTAGATTTCCTTTCTTTTTGTCTTACTTCATAGATTTTGGCATCTACTTCTTAATGTGCTTTGCATGATGTGGCTAAAGAGAAAAGCATGTTGGATAAGTATGTGTACACACACACACACACACACACACACACATCTTGTTTACTTCATTGCAACAAAAAATATACATAAAAACCAGTTCAAATTAGATTGTGTGGTTCTTCAAGCTCTGAAAAATAGATGCAGTTAAAAGATGTGCCTACAGTTTGGGGAAGCCGTGGCAATGCAATGTTACAATTTACAATGTAAATACAGCAAAACTGAAATTTTATAACCATATATATCAGTGTGTGTGTGTGTGTGTGTGCATGTGTGTGTATATAAATCAGTAAATCACTGGAGCTAATTGCACACAAATACCATTGAAATCTGTGGGAGAGGTTAGTGGCCAATATTCATTTCAGTGATGCTAAATGAACCAAAACCATTTCATATATGAAAGAGTTCTTACTTTGTTATTAAAAGTATTTGTGAAGAATACATCATAACAAGTCAGTATCTTTCTTCTCCTTTTCAATTACCTTTATTTTTAAACCTATAATTTATATTAAATCAAAAATGGCTCTTTTAATATAACTCTTCAAGAAAGCAGGATTCAGTAAAAAAAACAGAATACAGGCATATCTCATTTTATTGCATTTCGCTTTATTGCACTTCGCAGATATGTTTTTTTTTTTACAAATTGAAGTTTTGTGGCAATCCTGCGTCAAGTAAGTCTATTGGTGCCATTTTTCCACAGATTAGCATTTTTTAGCAATAAAAAAAAATTAATTAAGGTATGTACATTCTTTTTTTTAGACAGAATGCTATTGCACACTTAATAGACTACAGTATAGTGTAAACATAACTTTTATATGCACTGGAAAACCAAAAAAAACTGTGTGACTCGCTTTATTGTAATATTTGCTTTACTGTGGTGGTCTGGAACCGAACCCGCAGTCTCTCCGAGGTATGCCTGTATATCTTCCAAGACCTTTATGAAAGTTCTGCAGAGAGTTCTGAAGTAAATTAGACAAGTATAGGTAATAATTTCCAGTAAATCAATACATATTTGGTTTGAAACATTGTAACACATTTAACTATTATGATTGTAAAATGCCACTATTTCTTTTCTAATCAATGGGGAATTGATTAGATTGCTGTAATCTAATCAATAGATTAGGGGGGTTGCTATAATGGTACCCCAACCATTATAGCAAGTTATAAAGCTGCATTACCAGCTTTCCATGTTTGGCTTTCTTGAGACAGCATCTAGCGCATCAAAGGCCTAAACCCCGTAGAATCAAAAAGAGTTATATTTAGATATAGTTCTACACCAGATTGCTTCTATTTGCCAATCCATCATAAAGCTGTTGGAAATGAACACTTCTGGCAACCTGGAAACCTGGAAACCCTGCAGGAAATATCATGAACCAATCAGTACCTACCTATCAGCCAGCCAATAGGAGAGTGCAAAGCAAGTCATTCAATTAGTATATCTCTTGAGCTATCTCAGGTCCTGAAGCAACAAATATCTCCTCCACACATCCCACTCCACAGAAAAGAGAAATAAATTGCTACTTCTGCCTTCCCCCCTGCCAATTCACCTTTTCAGTTCTTGTTAAGTCCAGATGTTTAGCCTAGATATGGTAGCCCTGGAAAAATCAATCAGAGTGATTTCTATGAGGGGAAGCTGTCTGCAAGAATGCTGTTCCTTGGTTGCATTTCAAAGCCTCTTGCAAGCTGTGAGGGTGAACTGATAGCACAGGAGCTATCAGTTCCTGTTGTGATGAGGCACTTTTTTAGTAGCCTCTATGCTGATCGTTGTGGCTATCGTTGTGGCTCTATGCTGTGGCTGGAATGGTGTACAAGGGGAAGTACTTTCTAAACAATGCCTGTAGGCAGGTTGATGATGATCTGGGGAGAAGGAAGTGTGTGTGTGTATGTGTGTGTATAATGGGCTTCCTTAGGTCCAGGAACTCAGGGCAGTGAGAGGCACAATCAGATAATACCCTACCCCAAGCTCTGTTTCATGTAGATTTGTGCAGAGAGAGAATAAGTCAACTCAGCTCCCCAAATCAACTGAAAATGTGAGATCCAGCAGCTATGAACAGTGTCTGATCTGTTGCCCTCATGTATAGCTGCTGCCTTAGTCATCCTTAGAAGAGTGTGTGTGCGTGTGTGTGTTGACTCCTGGTGACTGCCTGGACAAGTCTCTGCATTTTTCTTAGCAAGATTTTAGAAGTGGTTTACCACTGCCTCTCCTAGGACTGAGAGAGAGGGACTGGCCCAAGGACACCCAGCTGGCTTCACGACTAAAGGCAGGACTAGAACTCATGGTCTCCCAATTTCTAGCCTGACACCTTAACCACTACACCAAACTGGCTCTTACTGAAATTACTGAAATCAAAGGGACTTGTTAGCCATCTAACATAGAAGCCATTGACCTCAAAGGACCTGAAATGTGAACATTATTTCAGTCAGAATTAAAACTTACTATTAATCAGCCATAAATAAAGTTTGTTATGCTAAATTAATATAAGAAAAGCAGAGATAAAGTTTATTTAACCAAGTGACAGCCTTATTATTTATGGGTCTGTATCAAAGTAGACATTTTGGACCTTTCAGGAATTTTTCATTGCCTTTTTACCACAGAGCAGTGTTCAGTGGGACCCACAGGAAAACAGAATCTCAAAATGCTCTGTATTTTTGCAACAACAGCTAATAAAACCTATCTCTATAACTCAGAGATTGGTTTGGGGATTAATTGCCTGATCTTCTATCTTTAAATTTATGTTGTTCATCTTTTTTATTGCTTTTTTTAAAGGTTTTTTTAAATCAAAGCAGCTGATGTAAAAATAGAACCAAAAAATAGAAAGGGATAGTAATGCCTTGAATAAGAGGAAGAGTCTTGTCCTGCTGGACTGGAGCAGCATGTAAACCTCAGGAAATAAAATAAATAACTATGATCAAAACAAATGTGGTGAAACTATCTTTGCTACCCTCCTTTCCTGAGCAGAGGAAAGCTAAGAGTTTGCCTTTTCTCAGAGCTAAAAGTCAAGGAAAAGTATTGAGTAGCACATAGCTTTATAGAACAGAAAGAATGTGCCAAGAGAGATACGCTAAAGTTAGGAGTATGACTTTTATAAGAAAGCATTCTTGAGGCTAGTATTTAAATGAAAGAAAATCAACTCTATTTAGGAAATGACCTGGTGATAGTCAAAATTCAGAAAGAGTCTAGTAATCACCTTTTGAGATTACTATAAAAATTTTATTTAAGGCCTAAGCTTTCATGAGCTCCAGCTCACTTCATCAGATGCACGTGGTGACTGAAAACCCTGAGATACTTAAGTCTACTCACAGCTAAGACCCTCTCCTCTGTTCTGAGGAGAGAGCAGCTCATCTGAGAACCTGAACTGCACAGGGCAGAGAGAAAGAGGACTGCATTGAGAGGTCAAGGAAATCATAAAAGCCCCAAGAATACCAGTCTAACCCAGTGTTTCTCAATCTTGGCAACTTTAAGATGTGAGAAACAGTGGTCTAGCCAATAGGAAACATGTTACGTACAAACAGGCAAAGGAAGTCTTTTAGACAAGGAAAGGTGATAAAAATGCAGAGTGCCTCTTCTACCTCTGGATCTGTTGCCTCTAACGGCCAATAAGTTTATTGGTGCAGAAAGCCGGCACACACAAAATTGCTGCAAAATTGCATTCCAACAGAAAGAATGTACAGAAAGAAACCTACTACAGGTTGGGTTTAGTTATTTTCTGTAGATGATGATGATGATGATGATGATGATGATGATGATGATGATGATACACACTGGGGTAACAGAAAAGTTGAACCATACTATTAGTCTCTAAGCTTTTTATGTACAGACAAGTTCTCACCACTTCACCCTCACCAGAGACAGCATGTTCAAATGCAGCTTCCTACCTGCAGTCAAAAACAAAACCTTGGGACGACTACATACAGACTACAAAAATTGAAACAATCATTAGATGGGTGCAGTAAATTTCCTGTTTCTCCTTGCTGCCTCTTAGTAATAATCCAGATTTTGCAGCTCAGATGTGGTAGCCTAAAAGAAACTCAAACAACTTTACTATTTTTTCCATATAAATCGACCTGAAGATCCAGAATGAAAGGGATTTTTAACTCATCCTTCCTCAAGTCTAAACCATAAGCCTTTCTGCATTAGTTAAATGGCACTATCAGTTTTACTACTATCCCAAAGAAGGAAAAATATATGATGATGCTAGTCGCTTTCCTATTACCACAGCAAGGGTGGGGTTCTACTAAGATTCCCTAGTGTGGGATTTTCCTCTTTCTCTATGTATATAATTTCTAGACCTCATTCTACAGATGGAGATAACTTGCCATCTGACTTAGAAGCCTGCCTATAACAAATTAATATAACCTGTTCATATTAGGCACAGAGAGAATCATAACTCATATTTCATAACAGCTAAATTTGCATTAATGACAGTATTGCCATCTATCACAGCTTTTATAGAATCAGTAGTGAAATGCTATCATTATGGTGGCAGGGAAAGTGAAAGAAGGTCAGAAAGATTATTCTGAATCCTCCAGAAACCCTTTAGTATCTTCCCAGTGAGCTACCTATAGCGGCGTTTGCTCACCAAGCTGTGTCTCAGAATGCAGTGATATAAGTTAATAGGAATTCTGATTGATATGGGGAAAAGCAATGATGTTGCATTTAGGATAAGCTTTCCTTGCATCCTATGCAGTGGCACTAGGATGAGATCTCATCACATGGGTTTTAACATCCACAACCTGCTGGATTAGCTAGGCTATGAAAGTCAAAGTTTAAGGCACTGAAGGGAGAGGGGAGGGGAGCATTAAATTGGGGAGGTAGTATTGGATTGAACACAGAGAATGGGCATTTTTTAAAAAAGTAAAGTCTCCTTTGAGTCACATACCAACAAGAAGTAAGTACATGCTTCATTGTTTATAGAAAGGTCTTCAGTTGTGTCGATCACGTCAAGCTGTATTTAGAAAAATGGGAATTCTAAAATATCTCATTGCCATCATGCAAAACCTATATACAGGTCAGGAAGCCACAGTATGGACAGAACATGGCAAAATGGACTGGCTCCAGGCTGACAAAGGAGTGAGACAAGGCAGTATACTGCCTCTTATTTATTTAACCTATATGTTGAATATATATTAAGGGAAGGTTGATTGGAAGAAGATGAGCATGCTTTTACAATTGGAGGAAGAAACATCAGTCACCTGCACCATGCTGATGATACTACTCTCATAGCTGAAAATGTAAAGGGTCTGCAAGGTCTAGTACTAAAAGTCAAAGAGCACAGTGAAAAAATGGGACTGAAATTAAATATAAAAAAGACTAAACTAATGACAACAGGTAGAACAACCACCCTTATAATTGACAATGAAGATATTGAAGTAGTGGATAGCTTCTGCCTTTTAGGATCAACCATCGACATAAAGGAACAAGCAGTCAAGAAATATGCCCTAGACTGTACCAGACTTGGTAGAGCAGCCATGAAGGACTTGGAAAAGATATTCAAATGCAGTGATGTGTCTATACCTACAAAGTTCAGAATCATGCAAGCCGGGGTATTTCCTGTGACACTCTATGGAAGCAAAAGTTGGATTTTGAAGAAGTGGATAGGAAAAGTATTGATGCTTTTGAACTTTGATGTTGGAGCAGACTCCCAAGAATGCCACAGATAGCCAAGAAAACAAACAGATGAACCACTGAACAAATCAACCCAGAGTCCTTATTCAAGGCACAAATGGCCAGGTTTAAATTATCCTACATCACACCTAGCTCTCTGGAGAAGACTCTAATGCTGGGAGAGGTAGAAAAAAAGAAGGGACAACTAGCTGCTCAGGTATAATGGCAATGGGTACACTGCTGGAAGACCTGGAAGACCAGGTTAGGGACAGATTGTCTTGGAGAAAATCTATCTATATGGTTGCTAAGAGTCTACACTGACTTGATGGTACATAATCAATCAATCCTTTAAATCAAGTTCAATTCCTGGTGACTTCATGGACACAATCATGTACTTTTCATGACAATGATATGGAAGTGTTTTGTCATTGCCTTCTCATGGCATGTTTTTTTCACCTTCCTAGTCTAGGAAGGTATATAGGAATATAAGAATCCCATCCAAGAACTAACTAGGTACACCTCCTGTTAGTTTTTGCAAGTTCACCAACATCAGCCAGGTATTGCCACCAGCTGTGACACCTTCTGTCAATATTATTGATATGAATACCTAGAAGCCCATATGAGAACTTTCACAAAATTAAGACAGCACTTTTGTATGGGTGTTCCCCTAGGATAAGGGGTGAGAGAAGTTGGATTCATATGGCTTCCTTTGTCTCTTCCATCTACTTCTGGCCTTACATGCAAATGCACCTTGCTGATTTTGCTTTTTCTTTTACCCTTTGCTTCTTCATTCTATGCATTCTGTGAGAATACATGGGCTATCAAGTTTCCAGTTACTCTCAACTCTGTATACGTCATAGTGTCATAAACACAGGAAGGATGGAAAGTACAAGGGCTTGCCTTGGCAGTACATGTCACAAGAAATGGAAAACACCGGCACAGTTGTTGATAGAAGGAACTTAAACATTTCAGATGCAATTAATTATTAATATTTTTTATTAGTTGTTTAAATTTATTGGCCACCCATCTCCAGTGGACTCTGGGCAGTGCACAAAACTAAAAATGACATAAAAACAGCTAAAGATATTAAATCAACAGTTAAATCAATGAACTGCAGATACATATAGTTAAGAATTACCAACAAAAAAAAAATGAATACAAAAATAAAGTGCAGGAAGGCAAGGGATTCTTTGGAGAATGGTTGATGGTTTACAAAGCAGTGTCAGCATGCCGTTGACTATGGCCTTTAAGACAGCCAAGCATCATGCTTGTAATTCAGGATAATAGCTGTATATATGGGAAGGCACCTAGCCTTGCTGATTGAAAATAACATACAAAATCCAACTAAACAGCAGACTCAGTTTTTACTGCCAGCTCTTCAGCCTTATCAGCTGTTTCATTCAACAATTATCTTCCTAATTCTCTTGTCATTCAGGCATCACCATCTCCTCCCAGTAGCACAGCAGCAGCTCCCCTGTTGCTTTCTCAGGCCTTTTCAAATTAAATTGTGAATTTTCTTGATGGCCCTTTTATGCATTTGTTTGGGTGGAATTCCTTCTTCCTCAACTTCTTTTTTAAAAAGAAGAGTGATGGAGGGTGAGTTGACTGTGCTGCTTATAGCTCCACTTAAGAAATGAAGAATCTGTCTGCCTGCCTGCCTGCCTGCCTGCCTGCCTGCCTGCCTGCCTGCCTGCCTGCCCATCTCAGACCAGTGACTCTGGGAGGCTAACTATAATAAAATTTTGCTTTCTCAAGACTCCCAGGAAAGGGAAACAGCCAGCTCTGGAAAATCACAGGCTCAAACTAGTGGACTATTTTACAGCTCTTGAAATCTATTATGCTATACTTCTCCCTGATATTGGATGTTGTGATTTATGATTGATCAGAGCAGTTGAGTTTCAGTTATTGATTTCCTATACATTATCTGTATAATGTATTCTGTCTTCTTCTCCTGCCAGGTTGTGAAGTGATTCCTAGCACTGAAAAATCTATTTTTTTTTTCACTTGGCTATAAAATGAACTGGCAGTTTGAACAGGGAAACAGAATAGATGATCAAACACTGGCATTTCTAGAACATCCAAAATCTGGCAAAAGATTAAAAACCGTTGTCTTTCAAATCTCTCCCTAGGTCTCATATTTTCCAAAAAAAACCTTTTGGCTTAACACTAAATCTAGGGACAAAATTATTTCTGCCCTTCAGGTAATGTCAGACTCCACAGCCTTTGTACATTAGATGAGCAATGGGAGCTAAAATTGGAGCATTCAGTTTTCCCTAAAACTGATTCTTTCAATTTTTCTCTTGTTCTTTTTATCTGCCCAACCCTCCTCTTTCTTTTTATTAAGATTAGCACTGAAGCTTAATATGACAATTCCTGAGGACACAGTCCAGCATTCTGGTTTTTTTGACTTATTCAGCATTGATGTATGACTGTATCACACAGTCATACTCAGAAAATCAGAAGGCAGTTTGTTGTGATATTTTTTATTTGTATTCATTGATGGCATTTCAACCACTCCCCCCCAATAAAAAAAATGATCCTTGTGAAGATGTTTGCTAAATATTTAAGCTAGCTGGTTGCACCATTGAAATCAAGCTCAGAGACAGACATTCCTAAATCATTCTGCAGCTGTTGTCTTAATAACACAGGTAAGAATTCACAGTCAGCACAGACATCCTTAGAGGTCAGTGGATCAGTTCAACATAAAATGAAAGCAAACTATGCACATATTCATCCTCTTCTCTTTGCCTCTCGCCTTTTCACATTTGCTTTGGAAATTTTTCAGAGCATTCATTTTATTTATTTAATAAGAAACCTAGTTATAGTCCTATATTATTAAGTAATTGAGAGGGCAATCACACTGCCCTTTTGGTGATCTACAATGAAAGTTCCTAGTTTCGTTTCAGTTTCTCTGAAGCTAGCCAATGTTCACTTAAGTAGTTTTAAATTCTACTTTAATATCTTACATCTCCCTTTCACTCAACAAAGCTGGCAATGCACACTCCTTCACTTATCTCCAAATGTGTTAAGCAAGCTTTTTGCATATAGGTGTCCTGTTCATGCCCTGGCTTTCTCCCTTAAAGTCAACAGGCACCACAGATGGAACATGTGTCTTTAACAACTGTTTAAAAATGTATCAGTAGGGAGGTTCTCAAGTCATGAGCTCAGCAAACTTTGTTAGCCAGGATAGTCTAGTGGTGTATCTTATTTTGTTTAAGTGTGGAAGATCCACTTTAGATGGATGATGAAGAAGATCTAGTCCAATCCGTTCTGTTAACTTGTTGAGCCACTGTATCCAAGCTACAGTTCTGCCTCATTTCCATGCTTTTCTAACATACTAATAGGCAGGGATAGGTAGGAATTTGCTGTCAACTTCTGGAGCCTTCCTAAGCTGAAGTTGAGCCCTAATCAATACCTAATTAAGCCTTTGGAACACAATTATCCAATACAACTAAGTTAGTTCTGGAAAAGAAGTGAGCAATAGTTACCTTTCTTGCACAGTTTCAGGATATCTACACATTACTAAACAGAATGGATATATCTTGCCAGGAAAATGTTTCTGTAACTTTCTCAAAACAATAGGATGTACAAAGTTTTTTTGTTTTTGTTTTTGTTTTCCTACAGACATATATTGGAGAATGCATTTTATAGGTTTAAGGTTTTAAAAAGTAACAGTAACTTCCACTGCAAGCTTACTATGTTTCCTTCAAAATTCCTTCAGTGTACTTAAATACCCAACAATTTATAACAGATTTTCATAAAATGGAAACACAAATGACTACTGAACATTGATGGAGTGTACCAAGGTCGTATAAATATCTTCATAAATAGAAGTGCAATGATGTAGCCTCTAAATCAGGCCTCCACACTAAAACAAACCAGCTCTGTGAAATCTTGTTTCTACATTTCCTTTAATAAGTTGGTTATTAATCTTCTTTATGAAATCCACATTTTAATCTTAGTTCGTAGTCTGAATTAAATATTCAAATCCTTTAAATATTTAAAGTCCTTTACATTACAACCCATATGTCATGAGCTTCTCAAGTATATTTTCGTTTTAGGAATGAGTACTGGTGGTGGCTCTGAGCTGAAGATTTAGCTAAGTCCATTCAGTGGACCCATAAGCAATTGTCTAGGTATTGTTACCTTCTGCATAGTAAAAACACACAGGCACACACACAAATTGATTACCAGTCAGGAAAAAAAAAAGAATGCTTAATCACAAGTTACTAATTTTCTAATTAGGAAATATCAAATCAAGACCAACCAGCATTTCTTTTGCCAGTGTTACAAACAACCCCATGGCTCACCCTATGATTAGGTAATGTAAAGCAGCTGCCTCAGGCAGTGGGTGTTCAGGGCAGAGAGTGGTAGCAAACCTACAAAGGAAGGATGGCTTGCTGTTCACCTCACTCACCTCCCATCCAGTTTGCTTCCATTCAGAAGTACTAGAGGACTCACTGAGTCTCTCCAGTATTGAAGTAAAATTCAGTTGTCAGACTGGTAGGCTTCTGATTATGGACTTTTGGGAGAGGTGGGTCAGTGATATCTCATCCTTTGCCTAAGGCAAAATGCTTTGAGACTTTCCTAAGGCAAACAGAAGAAGTAAGCCTAATTCAATTTCCACCAAGCAGAGAAGCCAACAGATGGAAAGCTCCTGTCAGAGTCAGTCCCAAAAAAGCTTGCTTTGTCAAAAGGGCTCCCCCTCTGGCAGCAGGACTGGCAGAGCTCAGTGAATTGAGAATGGAATCAGAAGAAAGACTGTGTGACTTCAGACATGACTCCAAACTCAGAATTGTATTCTGGTGACCTATCAGAATGCTGATCTGCTGCATACAAGATGTGTATTCCCTGGAAAAAGCCTTTTCTAAGAAGAGGTTTCAAAGGATTTGTGTTCACAGCTCTAGCTAGGATGCTGAAAAAGGCAACATGGTATATAGGATGGATGTCAGCTTTTCCTTGTGGACTGAATAGCTAGTTTTACCTTAAAAGAGAAATCCAGCTGCTGACTAATGGCTGTTTTACAATTAAAAATGTAATGCACCCCACTGTCCCCATTGAGCAGTGTATCCAACTTTCCCTTTTGGAGATCCAGATTAGACCATGATTTAATGCAGACCACCAGAGCTATGAATCTGAACATTAGATTCTACCTGCCTGTGCTACAACTGACCACCCACCATCCTAGTTATTCTGTTCCTAGTTATGTTTTTCCTGCTCAATGGAGTACATACTATCAATATAAACTGAATCTATTGTTTAGTTTATTTTCAATCAACTCATCTCAATGTAGCCAACCTTTACTTTCTATGTAACACATTAGAGAGAATTCACTGGGCTCTGTCCTCAGTGAATAACAAGTTAACCTATGAGGAGTAAATAAGAAATGAATGGATTTATATGTCAGGCTCCAAGAAAGCTGAAACTTCCCAGCAGAGCTAGGAATTAATCTTTGTTGTTACACCAGAACGGAAGCAAAGTCAGGGGGAAAAAATGTAACTCCATAAAACAAATGATGTTGTGAGATGAATCCATTCTGAAACTGATCCCTAAGTGGTGCAAAATACCACATGGTGAAAGTGTCCAGTCTCTCCCTTTCTTTAAATTTTCTCTAGTAAAAAAAAGAAAAGCAAAATCTCCTTCTACACTTCATGCTCATGAAATGAGTCCTATTTGGATAGCTGCACCAAGATGATATGGTAACAGACAGGAAGTTGATTAGCCCTCCTTCTCATTACCTATTATTAAACAGTAAGCCTTTTAATTAAGCACACTCTGGTAGACACAAATATTGGATAGACCCTGCCAAGTTGTCACAATCCAAGAAGCTTGGCTTCCTAGCCCACACTCAGGGGAAGTATATTTGCTCACTTAAGCACGCAATCAGATTCAATGGCCTTTACTGGGTAACAGCAAACATCTCATAAGAATATATATATATATATATACACACACACACATACATACACACACACACACACACACACATATATATATATATATATATATATATATATATATATTCTTATGAGATGTTTGCTGTTACCCAGTTGTTGTTGTTGTTTAGTCGTTAAGTCGTGTCTGACTCTTCGTGACCCCATGAACCATATTGCGCCAGGCCTTCCTGTCCTTCACTGCCTCCCTGAGTTTGCTCAGTTTCATGCTCATTGCTTCAGTGATGCTATCTAACCATCTCATCCTCTGCCGTCCTCTTCTCCTTTTGCCTTCAGTCTTTCCCAGCATCAGGGTCTTCTCCAAAGAGATCTCTCTTCGCATTAGGTGACCAAAGTATCTGAGCTTGAGCTTCATTATCGATCCTTCCAATGAGCAATCAGGGTTGATTTCCTTTAAGATTGACTGGTTTGACCTCCTAGCAGTCCAGGGGACTCTCAAGAGTCTTCTCCAGCACCACAGTTCAAAGGCATCAATTCTTTGGCGCTCGGCCTTCTTTATGGTCCAGCTCTCACAGCCATACATTACTACTGGATGTTACCCAGTAAAGGCCATTTGTGTATGTATGTATGTATGTATGTATGTATGTATGTATGTATGTATATATATATATATATATATATATATCATAAAGGAGGTTGTATTACAGCTTTTAGCAATTGTTCTCTAGCAGAGTATAGGTGACCTGTGTTAAGAAGAGACAATGAAGAATCTATCCCAGCCGTTCCCAATATAGCAATGTTTCTCAACCTTGGGAACTTTAAGATGTGTGGACTTCAACTCCCAGAATTCCCCAGCCAGCATGTCTGGCTAGGGAATTCTGGGAGTTGAAGTCCACACATCTTAAAGTTCCCAAGGTTGAGAAACACTGCAATATAGTAACATCCAGATATGTTGAGATTACAACTCTCACAATTCCTTGACAGGATGAGCAACAAATTCTATAAGTTATAGACTGAACTACTTTGTGGGCTCTGAGAACTAGTCTCCAGGCCCACAATTCATCCCTAATGCTTTCCTGAGATGGGAACTACACCTCCTTTGATACCTGTTGCATGCAGATTTGCCAGCTGAGATACTGAAAAATTAAATGGGGAGAGCAATTCTTAATCAGATTTGTTCCTATAGTCTTCCTGGATGAAAGTCATAGCAAATGATACCTCTTGTTGTGGCCTCTCAGCCCAAGCACGAATAGCAATGGCTCTGGAGCCACCTCTTTTCAAGGTAAAGCAATGTGTTTTAGGTCTTGATTTACAAATTGCTAGATCCAAAATTCAAGATAATAATTTAGGGAATCATTACTTCTACCCTTTTGCCAATTCCAACTATTTTTTAAAGATACATTCTGTCTGCCACACTCAGAAAAGCATTAATGCTAGCGAGATTTAAAGCTGTACCATCAAAACTTGTAGAAGTGCCATTTAATAATAATCCCTATTTATACCACCAATTCATACACTCTGTAGCAGCACTTGAAACAATAGCTCACATTCTGCTGTGCTGGCCATTATATCAGAATTGGCAACCACTTCTGATATACCCTCTTCTTGCTAGGTGTAGGGCTTGGTCTGAGTCTAAGGTTATACACATTTAATTAGGAGTCAACCCCCCCTTTTTAAGAAAGTTGTTAAAGTTTGCTCTATTGCAATTGCCATCAGAAGCTACTGGGCTTATACTTAATGAGGTTGTTTGTGGACTATATAGGTAGCTACCCAATTTATTATCTTACTATTGCTCTCTCTCTCTCTCTCTCTCAATCTGTGTGTGTGTGTCTGTTCACACATGTGTATGTGATAGATACAAGAGAAAATGCAAATTGGATATGAAAAGTAGAAAAATATGGAAGAATTAAAAAAAAGCTGTAGAGGAGATGTGAGCATGAAACTGAGCAAACTCAGGGAGGCAGTGAAGGACAGGAAGGCCTGGCGCAATATGGTTCATGGGGTCACGAAGAGTTGGACACGACTTAACGACTGAACAACAAAAGTAGAGGAGATGAAAGATTCTCTAATACATTTCTAGAAGAAAGATATGAAGAATGATATCTGATTGAGGGGGAGTACGAAACATTTTCAAAAGCCCCCAAGTGATAATTCAAGCCTAATCGTGACTATTGAAAATAAAAAAGACTCCTTAAAGTGAAACTCCTTTAAAGTCAAAGCAAACACTGAATATTTCATACAACATGGAAGTTCAGACTAAACAATCTACAGCTCTGACATAGACTACAATTCTGTATTTACTGTAGTTACTTACCTGGTAGTAAGATCTCAGTAGAATTTATTGTTATCAATTGCCATGAGATATGCTGATAGAGCCAGTTTCGTCTGGTGGTTAAGGCATCAGGCTAGAAACCAGGAAACTGTGAGTTCTAGTCCCACCTTAGGCACAAAACCAGCTGGGTGACCTTGGGCCAGTCACTCTCTCTCAGCCCTAGGAAGAAGGGAATGGCAAAACACTTCTGAAAAACCTTGCCAAGAAAACTGCAGGGACCTGTCCAGGAAGTCTCCAAGAATTGGACACGATTGAATGGATTAAGAAAAAAAATGCTGGTAGAAGACTAAATTTTCTAAACTTATCCAACTGGAAAGCAGTGAAGTTGTTACAAAATTGGTCTCATACAGTCAGGTTCATAGCCCTGTGTCTGACTGCGATATTCTGAACCAACTGAATTTGACAGTTCTGGATAAACATGACTTAACAGTATTCCAAACTGAAAGTGACTGACCAAAACTAAACATGATTTCTTTAGGAAATGGTACAGTTGGCTGGTTAACCAGACTTAACTGGTAGAAAGGAATGTTGGAATTTCCCCAGTAAAAGCTAGTTGTTTTTCTACATTAAAGACTGCAATTTAGACTCAGAACAGGAGTCGCAGAAGCCCAATGCAAAAATAACAAGCATTGTCTTGTATTATTTTGCCATCTTTAGGCCAGCTTTTTCTTTTTTCTCTTTGCCCAAAATTTCTTTTTTCTCTAAAGATCTAAATGTGTCTTAAATTGTTTAATTTACCACCTATATAGAAAGCCATGGACATAATTTGGAATCTGATTTCAAAGTACAGTCATCAATATAGGACAGAAAAAGGACAGAAGCAAGGCCTTCATTTGCAACACTTCAGTACAGTATTTGTAAAGATGCATCTATTCCTCCAACTCACAGACAGATCTTTTGGCTGAATTTGTGCAAGGATTATCCTTTCAGTTTCATCTTAATATAGCCCCAGTTTCTGTTTGCAATTCCCTCAAAAAGATGCCTATTGTGATGGCATGTGACTCACTATAGCAATTGATCATGAATTTGTAATAAACTATTTCAAATCTAGAGAAATTCTTCCTGCCTAACCTAATGATGATGCTTATGGATTTGGAAAGCAGTGAGACTTATTGAGACTAAACATTTGACACACATCCCTTTAAGGAACTAGATAATGAATAAGTTTACAGTGCATATGACCTCGTAGCTTCTCAGATCCCATTTATTCTCCAGATACCTGTTTCCTTCCTGTAAGTAGCTGGAATAATTAATTTAAGAATTTTAAAGCTCATGTTACAATAGTGTGCCTGAAATAATAAATGTTTCACAATTTTAATTAAACTAAATGTTGATATGCTGCATCTTCACCTCCCTCTCCCCAACTCTTCCAGGATCTAATGAGTCACCAGAACCATCACCATTACCATCCATTAATTATAACAAGGTCACGTATTTCTGACATCTTCCCATGCCTGCATAATGCATTGGTGCTACATTAGCTAAGCTCATAGGTAGAGCACAAAACAAACATATATTGCTAAACAGCATTCACAGACTTGTGGGAAATGTCATCAGCTGCATAGGTACAACTGATGCCGGAGCAGTAAAGCAAAGAAAGAAAGGACCTAAACATTTGAATGAGCCAAAAATGCAGACAAAGGGAAGAAAATCAAGACCTTTCCACTACTGTCCCTACATTACCTTTCAGATTCTATTCCTGATGCTAGAAATTGCATAATTCTGCATTGTTCCTGACTACTGTCCTATTCAAACACTACTGGTGAAAAATGATCTAGCTTCAATTCAAACTTGGCCGAACGCTCATCTTTTCTTAAAATATAGATGTGAATCCAAGGCTTATGAGAGTACACTCAAATTTTACCTCCATATTTATTTTCAGACCAGGAGGCTAGTCTGAGCACATGAGAAAAGCTTCCTAACTGCATTTTGCCTTTTCCCCCCGGTAACATCAATTGGCATTGTGCAATCAGGGATCAGGCAGGACAGGAAGAGCTGAATGAACACTAGGTCCAATTAAGCATTGTGAGAAATGTATGGAGTTCTCCTACACTTCTGTACTCCCTTTAATGTATAGTACTCCTTGCTTAATGATAATTGGGACCGGAATTTCCATCGCTAAGTGATGTGGTCATAAAGTGCAACATCACATGACCACATCACTTAACAACAGCAATCCTGGCACTCCCTATTGCCATCATTAAGCAAGGATCATCATCAGAAATACGTGACCTTGTTATAATTAATGGATGGTAATGGTGATGGTTCTGGTGACTCATTAGATCCTGGAAGAGTTGGGGAGAGGGAGGTGAAGATGCAGCATATCAACATTTAGTTTAGTGAGGACCTCCTCGCAACTTCCTGACAGCTTCAACAAGCAAAGTCAACGGGGAAGCCAGCACAAAGTCACAAGGCGGCTTGCAAGCAGGCTGCTGGGTAGGTAAGTGGCTGCTGCTGGGTGGGGGAGGATGTGAATGATTTACCGGAGTGACTTGCGACCTTCCCTGCCAGTTTTCCCATTGATTTTGCTTGTGGGAAGCCAGCAGGGAACGTCACAAATGGCAATCATACAACCACAAGACACTGCAACCATTGTAAGTGTGAACCAGTTGCCAAGCACCTAGATCGCAGTCACATGACCACAGGGGTGCTGGAATGGCTGGAACTTTGAGGACTGGTTGCAAGCCCTCCTTGTTCAGTGCCTTCATAATTTTGAACAGTTGCTGAACTAGTGGTCATTAATCTAGGACTACTTGTATACCTTATGCCCTGTGATATGACTACGCATGTCAGTATCTTTCAGAATAACACAAAATGAAAGTCTATGGGAAATATTCATATTTAAGTTATATATTTATCCCATGGTTCACTCAGTGCTTAATGTTGTGCATGAACATGATGGTAGCTGTTGTGGTTTTCATTTCATCCTTGCAACATCTCTGGGAAATATGTTAGATTAAATCGCAGTGATTGGCTTTCAAACTATGGGGCCACTACTTTTGCTGATGAGTTTTACAATTAATAGGAACCACAATTCCATGTATATCTTCTCTTGAGTCTGATACAGTATCTAGTGCCCTCTAGATGTGGAGTCCTTGTATCTTTTCTCCCTTTACTACTGTGTTTTCCCCCCATTGGCTTCTCACATCAAAAGTTTCAAAGATATGATATTTCACTTTCATGGATCTAGCCTGATGTGTTATCAATTGTGCTTGATGAAAGAGGACAGGAAGTTCTTGTAATGTGCCAGCTTATTAACAAAATGTACAGAAAAACTTTTTTTATGTGCAAGGGTGTGCAAGGATGTTTTACTCATTCAGGTTGAAAGGTACATATGATTAAGCTCTGCCATGCTGCTATCAAGAATCCTAGCTGAAAAAAAATAATAAATATGCTTAACAAAATTAAGAGTCACAGAACCAAATGATCTTTACTTTCCTCCAAAGTGAAGAAATTATCAATAAGCTATGCCTTGTGAAATTATTCTCTATCTGTGCCACAATAAACATTGTGAAGTTCAGTTGAATAAACAAATTTGCCATGGTTGCTTAAGATCAGGGGAGGCTGGTATTTACAGAAAACTGGAACGTTGTAAGTCCCATCTGTCCCACCAAATATAATCAATGTATCTTTCCTTCACAACACTTGTTTTCTTTTTTTCTTTATTCATTCACTTTTATTTATTTTACTTATTTTTTGGATTTATAGCCCACCTTTCTTCTAGGAGCTCAAGGCAGCATGCAAAGCATTCCTACCATCAATTTCTTCCTTGTCTCAGCAATCCTGTGAGATAGGCTTGGCTGAAAGTGACTGGCCCAAAGTCACCAGGTGAGCATTCAAGGCTGAAAAGTGGCGATCCATGGTCTCCCTAGTCCCGATGCAGCAAAGATCTTCTTGGAGATCATCCAATCCATCCCCTGAAACATACCCAACAAACAGCTATCAAGCTATCTGTATAAACACCCCCAGTGAAGGAGATTCCACCATATTTGAGATAGTCTGTTCCATTGCTGTTCCATTCCTTCCATTATTTCTAGACGTTCAACCAAAATCTACTTTCTTGTAATTTATAAGCTTTTTTTTTCTTGTTCTGTCTTTTGAAACAGCTCTGAACAATTCACCACTACACTGTGCTCTTTTTCAAAGAGACTTTGCACTAAAGACTTGAAGCATGATAAAACTCTAGGCTGAGGCTATACAGTTTAAATTCTCTGGAAAATGCAATGAAAAAAAACCTTTCATGTTAATAGACTGATCTGTGTAGGCTTGACTTTCCTCATAGTAGAAATTATTAAGCCAACTGCATAGAAATAAAAAAAGCAACCCTTCACAAATATCCTTTCAATCTCCATGGCTACTAGATGTTTTCAATTATAAGTGTTATCGTGTTCTCTAGGGATTACTGATATTGTGGTCTAACGCACATGAAGGGCACCCTGGGAAAACAAGCAGCTTTTATTTCCTTCTCTGCCTTTTTCCATCTGTCCACTCACAACTCTTCTCTTCTTGTAAACTTCTCCAATGTTGGCGAAGTGCTTTGCCCCTCTCCATCTGTCTTTTTGATTCAGTGAGACTTTTTCTTCCAGTAATATTATGTTTACTCCCTTCTTATTTGTGGAATTGAAGTGTCAGCTAACACCAGCAAGACAGACCCCTGCAGGCAAGCTCAGTAAATATATATTATTTCTAATAAAGATGAAGAAATGATAAATGTGTCCCAGAAGAAGCTCAGGTTCCTGTTTTATTCAGTGAAATATGGGCAAGAGAATTGCGGGAAGAGATAGAAAGAGATGCAAACCAACAAGCGAGGCCTGTGGAAGAGGACCTCTTTTTGTTCATTCCCAAATTCCTATTTCTGGTATCCAACTTACACTAAGGTAAATCCCATATTGACCACTGAGACTTAAGTCAAGTAAATATGCTCAAACTGAGCTATAGTTGGGAGGAAAGTATTTATGAAACAAAATAAACTTTCATAAAAGCAACAGCCCAGATCAAATTCCCTTTGAATTTGAGCAGGCTCATAAAGAAAGCATAGTCTTTCTGAGCTGGCTGATATTCTAGCAACAGTGGTAGTCAAGATACAGAAGCAAGAGAAAGTGGTTTCAAATACTCCTTGGAATACTTAAACATTGGAGATTCCCAATGAAAAGAGCTCATGAAATGTGGTTAACCACATCTTCTAGGCCTTTAGTTAATACTCAGCAGCTCTAGCAGTGCCCAGAGGTCACTTATCTCATTGATAAGACTTTGGAATCTCATGAAAATCAAGGAGCAGACTTGTCTATATTCAGAATCAGATAACTGCAGCTGAAACATACATGGGCTTGCCCAAGGGGAAGGTAAATTGATCGCTGGAGACAGTGGACAGCTAAACAGGTGGGGAAGGAACAGGCCTATCCTAGATGGAGGACATTTGCCCATCTCAAAGCATAGTAGAGAGGGTTGGGTATGTTTAAAACAAACAAATCACAGGAATATATGCATTATAACTGCCATTACTTAAACCTAGCTGTCCATATCATAATATTGCTAGAATTCACAGCACGTCTGGTGTAATGGTATCCTAATGTAGCCTTGCATAAATAGCAATCACATTAACTGAAGCTTCCAACTATCTGTACATTCTGGTTATCTGCCAAACCATTCAGATGGATGTAACTGCATTCTAGTTGATGTTACCATTTAAATATGCTTTTAGGCATACCTAAGAGGGGAGAAACAGCAAGAAACTCAGGGTATACAAAAAAACAAAAGTGTTAGGAGGGTTGTGTTTTTAGAGCAGTATCTGAGAAGAAGACAGGAAATCAACTTCATCACTTCTAGCCTATTGACTTAATACATGTCAATAAGCGCCATTCACTCCCACCCAAGATTTTGCTAATCATCAGCATAAGAAATTAAAACACTGCTTCTGCTTTGTAGAGCCTTTCCTGTGGTGTTTGACTGGCATTTCCAGAACTGGTAAAAGATTTCTGCTCTAATAATGCAACTGATACACATATATTGGTTTTGTTTCATGAAGGCTCTTGGAATCAGCTCCTGGGGGTAGTGTGGGTGTAGAAGGTGTAGTGCAAGAGGATAACCATTATCTGTGCTATTTGCTAGCTAAAATGTTATTTCACAAAGGCACATTTCATTATCACAGGGAATCCTAGGCTATAAGATAAGCTTACATTAAAGAAGAATCTAAATTCTACTTTCTAGGAAATTCTGAGGCATTTCCAGTTCAGTCCTTTTTGATTTAATTCTCTACTAGAACTCAACTACAAGGCAATTTAAAAGGAAAAAGAAATTAATCCAGAAAAATCAGAACTCTGTAAGCAGATGCATTAAAAAAAAAAAAAAAAAGTCAGCACAAATGGTTAACCTGAAGAAAGTGATGTTTCTTCCAGGATTTTTTCTGTCTCCATTGCAAACTCCTATAGTAGTGCAAGGAATATGTCAAATACTGGTAGTCAGTAAACTGGAATAGAGATGGTTTAGATTGTTGGGAAAAGGCCTTCTGGAAAGTTGTAAAGACTTATTTTTTTTCCAGAAGGCTTTTCAGGATCAAGTCGAAAGCCATCAGTGTACAACTTAGTTTTATTATTGATGTATTGTTTGATATTTTGTATTATTGCATTATTATAAGCATATTTTATTATATATACTATAAACTAACTAGAGCTCAACTGGATTTAAATGATGAATACATTTCAGACATCAATAAATATTTATTTAGGCTGCCTGTTTAGTCATTACTCCTTGTCTCTCCTTGCTCTTCTCTGGAACTCAGAATTTAATTGGGCAAATTTTCCTCTGTCTCCAGTGCTTGTTGCTTTCTTCAGCTGCTTTCAACATTTCAGTCAGCAGCCATTTCACCTTCTTTTTTTTTATTTTTTTTGTTATTTTTTACCTTTTGGGATATTGTTGTTTGCTTAATCTTTCATGATATCACATTTTCATTCAGAGTTCTTCAGGCCCTTCATTTATGAAATGTAATCCATCAAATCTATTCTTTACCTTCACTGCATAATCATATGGAATATTGCCGAGTCATATCTTGTGGTCTGATGATGTTCTTTCTTTTTGTTTAAACTGGAATTTTGCAAGAATTTGTGATCTGAAAGCAGACAGCACTTGTTTCTGCTGAGTGAGAGAGGTTTACCATCTCTCTGAGAGAGAATATAGTCAGTTTTATTTTGGCATTGCCTATCTAGTGATGTTCATGTATGTAGTCATCTTTAAGGTTGTTGGAGGAAGATATTTGCTATAAATGTTGAATTTTTTCACAGAACAATTTTTGGTCTGTCTCCTGCCTACGTTTGTACCCCAAGGCCAAATGCCAAGAAAGTAATTATAGCGGTGACTTTTGTGAAATGCAGTTAACTTCATTGGTAGAAAATAGTTGATGAAACCTTAAGCTATATTATGTTAGTTTTTAAGGGGCCCCAAGGCTTTTTATTATTTTTGATGAAACAGACTAATACAACTATTCCTTTGGAAACTTTGGCTAAAATCAAAATGCTGACCTGGAATGGTGTCCCCCCCCCCCCCACAAGATCTGGGCAGCCCCCATCCTGTTCTTGTTTCAAAGGGGCTGGGAGTATGGGCTCTAAGCTTGGGCCTTCGGCGAAAGTGAGTGAAGCCCCCTTGGATTATGGATTGTGGATTGTGTAGGTTTGTTTCTTCTCTGTTCTGCTCCGGTTCTTGTAATCTTTGTCATATTTTATTTCTGTTTGCTGTTATATTTTAAAAAATGTTTTACTTGTGAGCCACCCAGTCATTCATCACACAAATTTAAGAGAAGGAGGAGGGGGTGGTTGGCCTGAACCAGCAGGGCTATTCTCACGCTCAAAATCTTTCACAGTCAACCTTCTCTGCAACTTGGTTGTTCTACAAAGATTTTGTGAGCAGTTAAGAAAACTTCCCTGGCCTTTATTACTTTGAAAGAGATTTCAGCTCCTGGATGTCTATTTTGGAGAGAGAATTGTGGCTTCTCTTTTTTAAGTAAAGCAAGGTAAACTACTTTTCACTGCCAACACAATTAATACAGCAATATGAACTTATCAGCAGTAGCATTTGCATGCTATCCTCTGCTGCTAAGGAGATATCATGAAGTCTGAAGAAAATGTTGCTGCACCATCCATGGTTAGTACATTTTGCAGAGGGTCTTAGGAGATACGGAACTGTTTCTGCCAACCAGACTAATAGCTTTAGATCCAAGTTCCAGAATTCTGGAGCCCGCAGATTACTTCCAGTTAATATAGACAGATATTGAACTAGAGCTAGTTTAATGTAGCATCCTTTGTTTTCATGATCTTCTACTTGCCCATCCATATTTTTCCACCAAAGTAGGAAATATAGCATGATATTTGATCCCTGTCCATTTTAATTTGTTTATGTTCCTGGTGCACATGAACCTATTTTCCTAAGACTACTCCTTCAGAGATTATGTTTAATCAATCTTATCTTACCTTCAGATCCAAAGTATGAGAAACAAAGAATATCCATGGAGAATTTAGTACCAACACGGTCACTTCAAGCCATGGAAAATGGGGGTATTAATAAGTAAATGGACAGCAACTATAAAAATAAATAACATAGCAATGGTCAAAAGGAGAACACAGACTAAACTCTTCTTTTAAAATATAGGTGGTTGGTTTGTTTGTTATACTAATGGATTTATCAGTGCCATAGAATGGGTTAATAAAATCAGCTTTACTTTAGGAAACTTGAAGATTTAGTGGAACAAGATAGAAAAAAGAGGACATCTGGAGATTTTTGCACTCTCCATGGGGTTGCCCTTGAAGACCACTCAGAAGCTTCAGCTGGTCCAGAATGGTCCAGAATGCAGCAGCACAGGCAGTGATGGGCATGCCTCAGTATACCCATGTAACACCTCTAGCTGTACTGGTTACCTGTTTGCTTCCAAGTGCAGTTGAAGGTGCTGGTTGCTACTGACAAAGCCTTACATGGCATAAGGCCTGGTTACTTGAGGGACATCTGTCTCCTATAGTATCTACCTAGACCATTTGATCAAGGGTTGGCATGCTCCAGGCACCATCAATTAAACAAAGCCATCTATTGAGACCCTGGAAGTGCACCTTCTTTGCAGCAGCACTCACCTCTGGAATAATATTCCTCCCGAGATTCAAACAGCCCCCACCCTACTGGTATTTCAAAGGACCCTGAATACATGGCTTTTTGCCCAGGCTTTTGGTGAGGATGATTGATGCCCCTTTTCTTTCTTTTCCTTGTTCTCATCCAGGTTTGTTTTCTCTACCATCCTTGTTCTTTTGTTTTGTGTTGTCTTTGTATTGTTCCTTGTTTTTACGTGTTTTTAAAAATTTGTAAGTCACCCACACTCACTGGGAGTCAGACAGCATATAAATTTAATTTATTATTATTATTGTTGGTCACACAGTCAGCCAGATGTTTAGACTGGATTTGGCATTTTTATCCACCTATCGAGTCCTTCTCAAGGACCTGGGATAGGCAGATGTTGTTGTCTGATGGTGTTAAAGGAATTATCACAGGATGTAAGCTGTTCCAAGCAATTGACTGATGGTGATTTTGTCAGTGCTGATGGTCTTCAAGTGATGCTCCAGATGTTTTGGTCTTTCTTGAAGTCCAGTTTGGTCTCTTCAGTATTCAGTAAACCTTCATGGTGTACTAGCTTCAGTGCATCTTCTTCACTGTCCTTCAGATATTCTGCCAATACCCTTTTTTCCTCTTCAGCTGTCTGGTGTACTTGCAATATTCCATGCCCACCAGTGCTCCTTAGTAAGTAGAGCGTCAACATCGCTGCGTGGATGAAGGACATGATTCATTGTCATTATTTTTCTAGTCTTCCTATCCAAGGCTTCTAGTTCTGCCTGAGTCCAATCCACTATTACAGCTGTGTATTTAATGACTGGAATTGCCCAGGTGTTAATTGCCTTGATGGTATTTCCTCCAGTGACTTTGGACTTTAAGATTTTCTTCACTCTCATGATGTATTCACTACTAACCTTCTTCTTGACTTCAATGTGCTTGATGTTGTTAGCCTGAAGGATGCCCAGGTATTTGTAGTGATCTTCTTCATCCAGACTCTTGATGTTATTTCCACTGGGCATCTTGATTCCTTCAGTTTTCACTATTTTTCCCTTGTTGATGGTAAGGGTCCACATTTGTCCAGTCCAAACACCATTGCAATATTTTGGCTGTATATTTGGACAGTGTTGAGCAGCGATTCTATTTCAGATGGTGTTTTTTCATACAGCTTCAGATCGTCCATGTAAAGGAGGTGGGATAGCATGGCACATGTTTTTGATGTTTGATAGCCATGGCCTGACTTGTTCAGTATTGTTGACAGAGGAATCAGCACAATGACAAAAAGTAGTGGTGATAGTGGGTCTCCTTGAAAGATTCCTCTCTTGATATTAACCTCTCCCAGTCTATCATCATTGACCAGCAACTGTATCTTCCATTGTGCCATTGATCTTTGCACAAAGCTTCTGATCTTTCTACTGACTCCTATTATTTCTAGGCCATTGATTATCCAGTCATGTGGCAGGGAGTCGAATGCCTTCCTGTAATCAATCCAAGCTACATTCAAGTTGGTCTTCCTTCTCTTGAAGTTTTCCAAAATCATCTTGTCAATTAGGAGCTGATGTTTTGTTCCTTTGCTGTTTGGGCAGTTTCCTACAGGCAGTTTTGGCCTGTAGTTGCCTGGTGCTGCCCCTTTTGTTGGATCTTTCATTATCAGGTAGATTTTGCCAGATGTTAACCAGTCTTCAATTTCACCTCCTTGCAGTATGTTGTTAAGCTGCTTGGCAATGAATGAGTGCAGAGCAGTCAGGTGTTTCAACCAAAAACCATGCCTTTCATCTTCACTTGGTGCTGACCAATTCTTGATCTTCCTTGCCCTTCTCTCCACTATTTCTGCTGTTATTACGTTCTTTCATTTCAGCTATTATTATTGTTGTCGTCATCATCATCATCATCATCATCATCATCATCCACCTCCTTTATCCAAGCTGCATTCTGATAGCATGCTGATCTTATTTTCCAACCTGATCTTCCATTTTGGCAGTGCACTGTTTGGCTTTTTTTCTTGTTTGTTGATTTTGAATCCAGGGTATTCAGTTATAACTGCAGCCGTGCTGTACATTATTAGTTGTTTTGTTTCTTGCAGTGAGTGGTGCTTATATCTGATAATACTGTATTGGCATCTTTTAAGAATTGTGCTAGCTGTTTCTTTGTAACAAGCTTCAATGCAGGCAAACTTATTCTGTTCTTTTTGTGCTGTTCTAGATGCTCAGTTATTCTTTGCTTCAATTTCTCTTGTTTCTTTTAGTTAGAGGGCTTTGTTTTTTTCTGAGGAGAAGGCAGAGGAGAGGGTGCCTGGCTTGGGAATGAAAATGATTCAATAGCTATGCTGGCTTCCTCTACTGCCGACTCCCCCTGGTTTGCCTCTACAGTCTGAGCTACTTCTGGCAAAGCTTCAAGTTTTTTTGCCCTGGGTAGACCTTTGCAGTTCTTCCAATTCTACTTCTGTGAATACTTTATTTAGTAATATAAATCAACACTGATCTGCTAGCCTCTGTTCTGTTATTTCTGATTCTGGATGTTGTTCTTTCCAGAACTGGTGGTACTACTACTACTACTACTACTACTACTACTATTATTATTATTATTATTATTATTATTATTATTATTATTATTATCATCCCAGGAATTAACTGAAGAAATTAACAAAGGCAAGATTGATAAGAAATAGACAAAACTCTAGTAGCAGTTCTAAGTACTTAATAGCATGTTATATGCTACTTACATTAATTCTTTGACACTGCAATCTATTCATGGTTACTCAGAAGTAAGTTAAATGTAGTAAGACCTACAGTTAATATTCTGTTCTCCATTGCAAACTGAAAAAAATATATATTCTATGTAGTTTTTCTGCCTTAGGGTGCATTAAAATCTGTATTTAATATTTAAATGGCCCCAAAGGATTTTAATTTGATTATTAATGTTTGCTTATTGCATTTCCTCCAGGATTTCAAGATCACATAAAAAATACTCATTTTCACACCCCATTTTATCCCCCAACACAATCCTGTGAGGTAGATTAGACTGAGAGAGAGAGCAATTGATCCAAAGTCACAATGACCTCAGAGCAGGATGAAGATTCAAACCTGGATCTCTTTAATCCTAGTTTAAAAGGCTAATTACTACATGTGACACTGTGTCTATTTCTCATGCCTATTATATGACCAAGCACATTTCTACAAAGGGAGGAGTCTGTTTCCTGCAGGAGTTGTTTCCGATGTGTGCCTTTCTCAAGGAATCAAGCAATATTCAGTGAAAGGAACACATAGGAATGTAATGGTATGCAGGAATGACCTTGGGAGACAGAAGGAAGAGCTGCAGACTAAACAACCATCATGCAAAAGGTGTCTCAGCCCACAGAAGGAAAAGAGCCATGGGAAGCACCTCAGAAGGGACCCTCCCTAATTTTCTGGAAAGTAAAGGGAGGGAGAAATGCTTTCAGACCTGTAAGATTCTGTTACTGTAACTTTACAATAAAAGTAGCGTTAATACTCATGGTTTGTGCTTCTTATCTCGACTACCTAGAGGGGCTGACAAGGAAACTCATGCTGAAATAAGTCCTTAGTTTTCTTTAAATGCCACAAATTAAAACGGGTTTTAATTTTATTAATTTTTAATTTTTAATTTTATTTTTTTAGTTTACTTACTTTTACTTGTTAGTTTTTTATTTTACGTCCTAATATTACCATTGGTGGGAAAAAATTACATCACATATAGGATTTTATAGTCATTTTTCACATGAAAAGGTATTGGCTAGTAAGGAAGTCATCAGTATGAAAAAAGCATTGAGTGGACAAAAGCAGTTTAGGAATGAGAGATCTGGGTGTTGTGTGTGTGTGTGTGTGTGTGTGTGTGTAATGATGAGAAGTCACTTGATTAAGCAATGTACAAATTAGATGGGACTAGAAAGGCAAAAGCTGACAAAGCAACTTAATGTTGTGTCCCATCACAATCTAGAGGGCACAGGCTAAAGTCTTTGGAGAAGTTAAGTTTTGAAAAAGCTGGGTTGAATTCAAGTGGAGAAAGAATGACTTTCTGAAGGATCTACAAATAATCCAAACTATTGTTCCCATCACTCTCATTTGATAAATTCAGCAAAAATAAAATTGATAAAATTGTGTATCCTATTTTAAAGAAAATGGAAGATGGCACAATTAACTAAGCTGGCATGGAGATGCAAATTGCTGATCATGAAACAGCTATGGAACATAACAAAGGAAACCACCCTGGAGACTACATTAAAAAAGAAGTTTTTTACATATGTGAACCAGCCAGGTAGGAACAGCCCAAATAGCTCTGAGTTCATTTTGAAAGCACCAAAGAAGTGAGCGAAAGTGGGAAGGTATATGTCTGCAGTCCTCAGCTTTAAGTCAGGAAGAACATCTGCATTCCTCTCAGAGATGGAGATGACCTTCCCATTTCTTCAGCCAGAACATTTCATTAGACTTCAATCACCCCCAGTGGGACATCAGTTAGCTGCACTTGAAAGGAAATTGACAAAAAAATTAATCAATTTTCCCTGCTGCTAGTACTTAGGGACCACATCCAGAACCTAAGCTGATTTATGGCCAGGTAGTGATTTGTAAATATAATGTACTGACTGACCAAAAGTAAGATGAGGAGAAGGAATGATTGGCCAAATATTTGAAAGTTAAAAGTCTCTTTGGGACACTGATGTGCAACAGAAACCATCAGCTGCCTGCAGGAGTTATTAGTGATTGCCCTCTATTTGCCATCTGGATCAGATCTGAATTTTATTTCCGCCATACTAATTATTCCTTCTTAAACTTCAGTTCCCACCTTCCCTGAATATATCCCTATCCTAAAGTTATAATGCCACATCTTCTAGGTTTCTTTTCTATCCTTCCCTCAAAGAGCATGACAATTAAGCTGGTAGCTTTGTCCAATAGGACCATAAACAATCACATTTTCCATGGATATATGGTAATAATGACTAAACATTTTGTTATATCTCAGATCTACTCCTATTTTGAAATGTAATCTAGCTGCTCCCCCGCAAGTCCACTGTGCTGCCTCATCATGGCAGGGGCTGTTCCTGCCAGGGATGAGCGAAGAAGGTCAGCAATGTATGCCAAGAGTATGTATTCCCAGCAGGGTCACCCAAAGCATGAAGGTCATCCCAGCTGCCCAGCTAAAGCAAGCAGGCACTTATATTGGGCAGCAGCAATATAGGAAGATCCCAGAGTCAGATGATCACTTTAGTGACAATGGCAAAGGCTGTAATTCATACTATATGTAAACCACTCCTGTATTTTTACCAACAAAACCAAATGGATAGAAATTATGAAATGATTGATGATATAATATCAGATGATGGGCCCCTCAAGTCAGATAGCACTCAACCTACTACTTAGGAGGAACTGAAGATCTTTCAGAGTACTGATGGTGTTTAAGACATGGCTAGATTAAAGCCTTTGGGATGTCTGATATTGCCATACAGGAAAAGAAAATCTGAAGCTGCAAAGACAGAATTACAGTAGGAACATGGAACATAAGAAGCGTGAACACAGGAAAGCTCAACACAGTGAAATATTAAATGAAACTACTACAAATTGACATCTCAGGCATCAGTGAATTGAGATGGATTGGTTGGACACTTTCACTCAGAAGATCACACTGTTTATTATTCAGGACAGGAAAAACAAACAAGAAACAGTGTTGGTTTTATAGTTGTGAAGGGTATAGCAAGAACAGTATTTGGCTATAATGCAAATCAATGACCAAATAATATTGATTAGACTGTGTGGACAACCCTTTAATGTAACAATCATTGAAGTTTATACTCTAACCACCGATGCAGAAGAAGAGGAATTGGTGAGTTTTATGATCAAGTTCAATTTGAAATCAACAGAACATGGAAGCAAGATATGATGCTTGTGATTGGAGACTGGAATGCCAAAGAAGAAAGAAGAAAATGTGGTGGGATTGTATGGTTTAGGAAACTGAAATGAAGCAGGAGACTGACTTATCAATTTCTGCCACTCCAATGATTTCTTCATAGCTAACATTGTCTTCAAACAACCAAAACAATGCCTGTATACATGGAAATCACCAGATGGAGTATATAGAAATCAGATTGACTATATTATTGCTAAAAGGAGGTGGAGGAACTCAATTATAGCATCAAAGACATGGCCAGGTGCTGTCTGTGGAACAGATCATGAACTACTCATGTGCAAGTTCCAAGTTAAGCTAAAGAAGAAGAAGAAAGCCAGTCAATTTCATGATATGATATGATATGATATGTTATGATATGATATATGTTATGATATTATATGATATTGAACATATACCCACTATTTTCAAGGAGAACATTAGGAATCACTTTGAAATCCTGAACCTCATTGATAGAGAACCAGAGGAATTATGGAATGAACTTAAAGAAGTCATTTAGATGAATGTGAAAAGAGACTGCCAGAAATGAAGAAAGAGAAGAAAGCAACCTGGATGCCAGAACAAACTGTGGAAATGGCCAGGAAGAGAAGCCAAAGCCAAGAAAGACAAAAATCTCAGAAAAGAACTTAACAAAGGGTTTCAGAAAGTTGTTAGAAAGGCAAGAAGCAGTATGACAACAACATATGTAAAGACATTGAAAATGGAAGCGGATAGGGAAAAACAAGGAAAATCTTTCAAAAGATCTCTGAACTCAGAAGGAGGTTCCAACCTCAAATTGGTATGCTAAAGGATGTCAATGGACAGATAATAACTGATTCAAAGGAGGTCAAAGGAAGATGGAAAGGAGTGTATTGAAATACCGTACAGTAGAGATGGCAACATCCAAGATAACTTAGAAGATATTCCCTACTTACAAGGACCTCTAGTACTAGAAGATGAAGTTAGACCAGCACTCCAGTCCAATGTTGGAACCTACAGGAACTGATGGAATACCCACTGAAATATGACAAGCAACAGAAGAAGAATCAGTCAAGATTTTAACCAAGCTATGCCAGCAAATCTGGAGAACAACACAATGGCCAACAGATTGGAAAAGGTCAATCTACATTCCAAAACCAAAAAAGGAGACTTACAGAGTGTGCAAATCACTGCACAATATCCTTAATTTCACATGTTCACAAAATAATGCTTGGGATCATCCAATGCAGATTAGAGCCCTACATGAAAAAAGAGATGCCAGATTTTCAAAATGGTTTTAGAAAAGGCCAAGGAACATGAGACATTACTGCTGATGCACACTGGATAAATGACTAAGCCAAAGAATACCAAAAAGATGTAAGTACATGCTTCATTGATTGTAGAAAGGCTTTTGATTGTGTCGATCATGTCAAGATGTGGAAAGTGCTCATTAAAATGAGAATCCCAGAACATCTCATTATCTGTATGTAAGAAACATATGCAGGTCAGGAAACCACAGTATGGACAAAACATAGTGAAACAGACTAGCTCCAGGTTGGGAAAGGAATGCAACAAGGCTTTATATTCTCCTCTTATTCTTTTCAACCTATATGCTGAAGTAATTAATTGAGGGAAGCTGGATTGGAAAAACTGAGTGTGGTTTTATATTTGGAGGAAGAAACATCAATAACCTGTGCTAATGATAGTATCCTGATAGCTGAAAGCTCTAGTAATAAAAGTTAAGGAGCAAAGTGAAAAAAAATGGGACTAAAATTAAATATAAAGAAGACCAGCTCAAACTCCTCCTGGATAACAGGGCTCAGACATGTCTCAGTCTCAGTCATGTCCACAATATCATCAGAATTCCTATATTTAAACAAGTATATATATAGCATGTATACAGGAAAATCACACCATGTTTAGCATTGACATGATGCTAAAAACAGACTTTAATCACTCAAAGACATACTTGCAAACTCATTGGATTTGTTTATAAACTGATATTGTAGTGGTTGTAAAATAATTTATAAACCATAATTATCATAGCTGTATGCCTATTTTTTGGATTGAATCCTAGCTTTCCCCACCCCCAACCCATTTTTGGCCTCAGATCACTCAACGAAGAAGATAATGTTAATGAAAAGCTCATCCATTATGGATGTTACATGTGTCCACTTAGATTTTTGCCATTTTTTGATGACATCATAGTAGCACTGTGCCTCATACTTCATCTGTTGTGTGAAAGGTTGCCTGCAAGAGAGTCATTGCAACAAAGACGAATAGTTTGTTGGCTTTTGTAAATTTAGCTATCTGCTTTTATAGTAATAATACCAAGGGGTTTTTAATATATATATTTGTTTTTTATTTGTTTTCTTTTGTTTTCTATGCCTTGAGAAACCCTGTTAGCCAAGCTTGCATTCAGGGGCCAGTCTCCTTTTATGGGCAATCTGACCTCCTAGAACAGAAATCAGTGGCCCTCCAGGTATTGCTGAACTATGGATCCTAGCTTCCCTTTAGATTGGCCCTTTGGACTGGATCTGAAGCAACATGGGGAGAATCATAAGATGCCTCCACCATCTTAGGGCTGAAGCTGGGCTCAAGGCCTCAAGCTGAGGACAATCCCAGCACCCCCTCTTTTAGTCCACTTCCCTTTGAGCTATTAAAATATTTTAAATGTAACAGGCATCATAACCGGTGCAATTTCAGCTGATGTTAGATCCCCAAATATGCCCCAGGGCTCAGCAACATTGCTTGAAAAAGTACTGCTAACACATTCACATCCACAAACTCACTGCTTCTTGAAATAACCACATTTGAATGGAATCATTTAGCCTCCTATATCTTCAAGCAAATGGCCTTTCTTCAAGAGATAAAGCAGGTATGCCTCAGTCCTCAGCAGATGAATCTATTAAGGTCAGAGTGTTTTTAAAAACACACAGGAGGAAACTTGAATGATATTATGACAGCATTAAAAAGTGTCCTGCTTTATCAGCATTTTCAAAAGAGAGAGAGAGAGAGAGAGAGAGAGAATTCCAGTATAACCTTGCTAGCAAAGAGACATAAAAAGTTTAGCTTGCTAAGTATGTTGGGGGATGAAGAAATTACACAAGATAATATCCTAAGATGCAAAAAACAATGCTGGCAGGCCAAACTAATTATGATGGTCTGCCAAGGCCTCCCTTGCCACGATTATACTGTGTTGCTATAAATCTATATAACCCAAAATAGTGCCCCCGCTGCTTTAGCTGCTTCTCGATATTACTGTTGCAAAACAAGACAGTCCCAAGACATTGCCTTTATCCAGTTAACAACCTCACATTACCCTATATTGTTGTGAATTAGTGCAATTTGCCTGAGTTACACAAGTTCCCTAATTAATTAGGATACCACAAAGATTTTCCACGTTCATAAGCCATCCAACGCAGGAGAATCTGCAGCACTGCCCTGCACTGTTTTGCTTTTGCCAATACATCTTGATGAGTTTGGCTCTGCTGTGCTGTGTGATGCTTCTTGGGAAGTGATCCCAGCTGCATCTTGGGGGAATCTGTTTTTAATACCTTACTCCAGTGGTTTTGGACTGTACACCCAAAGCTCTCAATCCTTCCAAATCTCATGATCACAGGTGCCACTCCCATAGAGGTTCCCCCAAAATCCTAAGACTATTGCAGGAGGATGGGTAACTGGAAACCATGGAAGTAAACATGTTGCTTTTGATTTTATTTGCATGCAAGTTTGGGTAACTGACTCCAATCCATAGACTCTGGGTGATATCAAACACAGTCTTGGTTTTAGTGGCTCTTTAGCACAGGAGAGTGAAAGGTCCACAGGAGAATGTTTAGAAGAGAAGAGTTAAAAATGAACTCAGAAATATGACAATTAGGAAGAGGATTAAAGTAGGCTGGTAAGCTCAAAGGTTAGCTAGGAATATAGCAGTAAAGGAGGAATGAAAACCTAGTTCAGGAATCTGTAATCTGTGTGTGTGTGTGTGTGTGTGTGTGTGTGTGTGAAGAGAGTAGGCAAGGAAATGAACATGCTTGTTTAAAAGGTCAAAAGAGAGATGATCAAAATGAATTAAAGATATGCACCTCTTTTTTTAAAAAAACAACTGAAACCTGAAGAAAGGAAACACAGCAGAGGACAACAGTCAGTGGATCCAAGCCAAAGAACCTGAACTGAGAAAGTGGAGTTGGTTTATGAGTGTAAGTTGTAGGCATTTTATAGTACTTTTCTTTGCTCTTCTCAGTAGCTATACAAACAGCCCTGAAACAAATTATTTTATCCTTTAACTTAACAAAATTTGTTTTGGCAATTTTGTTTTATTTGTAATTTACCACATGCCTATGTGACAGATTGCTCTATTAAGCAGAGGGTTAGCTCCGTCAGGACTTAAACTCCAGAGCATAAAGGCTGAGAGGCAGCTGGGCCATAAACCTATCCACTGGTTGGAAAAAGGAAGAGTATTGGGTTGGCTGCATTCCCAACATGGCATCCGGAGATCCAGTATGTCTGCAGACAACTTGCTCACTTTGTCTCAATCTTACTTGTACTCTTTTAATGCCATTTTCCAATAACAGCTTTGTTTCCTGAATACCCTGTGGCCCCACATTGATCCATAACCTTTTTAAAAAAATAAAAATATTGGGTGGTGGCAACCCAGGTCTTTGTTTGGAATTGTGTCCACCTGCATGGAACCAGGACAAAGGTAAGCTGGAATAAGGTGAGGACACTTCTGGAAATCAGTGCTTTACAGGATCCTGGAAGTCAGTGACTGGCAAGTATAAAGTGTTGCTGAAAAGGGTTTGGATTCTACAACAAGGGTCTATTCTACTTTCACAAAGGATGCCTGGGAAGAGACAGGATATGTTTTTTTTTTTTCCTTTAAAGCTGGGAAGGAAGCGTTTGACAGGTGGCTCACCAGTCTCATTAGGAGGGTTTTAAACCAGATCAAAAGGGAGAGGGTGGCAAAAAAGTAGAACAGAATATGCAGCCAAGGACTGGGGCCAAGAGAACAGAACACAAAGGAAGAAGCAAGGGGTCTGTAGGACATCACAGCAAAGATACCATTAGATGGTACTTAAAACCTCAGTTGTTTCTGCGCCAGAGCATGGGAAATAAACAGCAAGAACTGAAGATCTTAATTCCGGAAGACAAATCTGAACTGAGAGGCATCAGTGAAATTGGGCGGTCTGATATTTATGACTGTCACACGGCACTGGAAGGCTACAATTTATTCAAAAGAAGCAGACCCAAAAGAAGTGGGGAGGGGGTCTATGGTTCATAAAGAAAAATATATAATTTGCCCAGAAACTCAGAAAACATGGAAATTTGATTTAAATTATTCAGGTAACATTCAGGTAAAAGGAGAGAAACATGAAAATGATACCATTATGGGAGTTTATTATAGACTACCTGGCAAAAGAGATAGATAAGGGTTTTTGCCATCAGATAACCAGTCTTCCAAAGACACATGTAATAGTAATAATGTTCTGTCAAGAGTCAGAGGCCCAACAAATTCTTGCGCTCTCTCACTGACAACTTCATTTATCAGAAGGTACAACAAGGAACAAAGGGTTCTGCTATCCTGGATCTGATCCTCAACAGGAAGGAATAATTTGTTGAAGAATTCAAGGTGACTGGCATCTTGGGGAAAGTGAATTTGAGATATCTAGTGAAGGAGGAACTGAGAAGAATCGGGCTGTGTACTGGACCTCAGAAGAGCAGATTTTGAATCCAAGGTAGGTTTCTGAGGGAGAAGATAATCCAGCAGGAATGGGAAATGCTACAAATTGAGGTTGGAGGGTAATTTTTCAGAGATTGTCAAATGAATCCAGCACTGAGCAGGGTTTGGACCAGATGACATCTATAGTGTCTTCAACTCTTATTTATTTCTAAGTTTATGCCCCCTATCAGCCATTTTGAACAAGTCCCCGTAAGGAAATGCCATGGAAACAGCATTGGTCACACTTTTGGATTATCTGTTTCAGGAGTGGGACAGGGGTAGTGCATCCATCCTTGCTCTCCTTGACCTCTTGGCGGTCTTCGATACCATCAACTACTGTATCCTTCTGGATTGGCTCCATGGGTTGGGAATGGGTGGCACAATATTGGGCTGGTTCTCTTCCTTCCTATGGGGCCAGTACCAGTCAGTGTTGATTGGGAATGAGATGTGGGATGCCACAGGGTTCGGTACTCTCTCCATTCCTATTTAATATGTACATGAAGCCACTGGGTGAGATCATTCATCACCATGGGGTGAGGTGTCATCAGTATGCTGATGATACCCAATTATACATCTCTGCCCCTGGCAAACTAACCAATGCTGTTGATGTCTTATCTTGGTGCCTGGAGGCTATGGAAGTCTGAATGGGGAACAACAGGCTTCAACTGGCAAGACTGAGTGGTTCTGGATTTTTAGGCCTTCTGGATCTGGGACTTTACCATCTTTGGTACTGAATGGGGTAGCAGTACCCCAGACTGACACAGTACACAATCTGGGGTCCTTCTAGACTCATGATTCCTGCTTAAGGAGCAGATGGCAGTGTTGGCTGGCGAGAAGGGCCTTTGCACAGCTTCATGTTGTGCACCAGTTGCACCTTTCCCTGGATCATGTCACTCAAATGCTCTGGTCACCTCCAGAGTAGATTACTGTAATGAGCTCTACATGGGGCTGCCCTTGAAGAGTAACTGGAAGCTTCAACTGGTGCAGAATGCAGCTGTGTGGACAGCTATGTGGGCCCCTAGGAAGGCACACGCTACACCTCTGTTCTGCGAGCTGTATTGGCTGCCAGTCTGCCTCCAGGTGCAATTCAAGGTGCTGGTTTTGACTTTTAAAGCCCTACCTGGCATGGGGCAGGCTATTTCAGGGACTGCATCTTCCTGATCACATCTACCCATCCCATCAGGTCCAACAGGACGGTATGTTGTGGGTCCCATCTGCTAAAGAGTTCTACTGTATATGACAGGACCCAGATGGTGTGACTTTTTCTGCTGTGCCTTTGGAACATCCTCCTCCTGGAGGTGAGATTAGCTACATCCCTGTTAGCCTTTCAGAAAGCCCTGAAAGCATGTTTTTTCCAGCAACCTTGGGGATGCCATAGGGAGCCTACACAATGGTTATACTGTATTTAGATGGATATTCTTCTCCTGCAATCTTGCTTTTACTGATTTTTTAAGTTTTTAACAGCTGTGACATTGTTTTAAATTGCATTTAGGAGTTGAGCTCCAGCCACGTCTTTATATTTTGATACTGGAATATTGGGCAACTTAAACCACATCCAAGGCATCTGAAGGATTCTCCTGGTCAGACTATAAAACCTGGCTTCAGGCCAGTGTTTTGGATGAAAGATTGTTCTCCATTGTCCTAAATCTTAAGTCTAAAACCTGGTACCTTACAGATGTGCTGGGATGGCCGTTTTTAGCATTCCAAGTTAATAAGCTGTGCTGGCTGGGGATTCTGAGAATTTAATTCTCAGTAGGTCTGGAGGGCACAAACTGGGGAAAGCTACCTGCCTGATTCCTGACTATCCAGAGTTCTGAATGTGCCAAATTTCCACAAGTACATTCAGCAGTGTTCACGTGTATGGTGAAATGTAATGCAACACATCAAAGTACTCAGGCAGTCCACTCCACGTCTGGCAGAATTACCATGTGCACTTAAGCAATCTACCACATCAAAAGAAGATTTTGTTCTGTGATGGCCCTGTAGGACAGTGAAGCCCCAAAGATAACAGTCCCTAAAGTAATTTCCTTAAAACTAAATGCAGTTGTCTAAAAATATAAATGCAAAAGTACTTTTCCAAAGCAATGTAAAACGTTTTTACAGTAAGTGAGGATCAGTCTGGCTAAATATAAGACCTCCAAAGGAAGGCCATCTTCATTTAACTTGATCCTTTGGATAACATTGACAATGAAATTTTAATAGCTTTTTTTTTTTAAGAAAAGCAAAAGTTCTATAGCTGAATTCTAGTACGTTTGGGGACATTTCTTGCAGATTTAGCACAAGCATCAAGCACATTCCTAGTCCTATTTCATAGAAACATATGGTTGGAGGTTTTCTAGTCCAACCCCCTGCACAAAGCAGGAACCCTCATACTACCCCAGACCTGGCTGTCCAAATTTGCTTAAAAATCTCCAGTGATGGAGCACCCAAAACTCCAGGAGGCAGGTTGTTCCATTGCTTAATTGTTGTCAAAATCAGAAAATTTCTCTTTATTTCCAAGTTTGGATCTCCCTCTGTAAAGCTTCTACCTGTTGGTTCTTGCCCTGCCATCAGGCACTATGAAGAATAAATTTATACCTACTTCCCTGTGATAGCCCTTTAAGTATCAAAAGACTGCTATCACATTTCCACTTAGCCTTCTCTTCTTTAGGCTAATTTAATGTAATTTAGATTATTTGATTTAGACACCGTCTGACTCCAACCGACATACCCAGTTCTTCTAACCATTCTTCATAGGATTTAACTTCTAGGCTTCTCACCATCACTCTTTCCAGTTCCTCACCATCCTTGTGAGGTGACCAGAACTGAACATGGTATTCAGGTACAGTCTAATGAATGCAGCATAGAGCAGAATTATCCCTTCCCATGACCTTGATACAATGTCTTTTGGCAGCTGCAGCACAGTGTTGGTTCATGCTTAATCCATGGTCTATCAGAATGCCCAGATCTTTCTCATAAGTACTACAACTGAGCCAAGTATCAACTATCTTGTACCTGGCTTTCCTACCTAAATGCAGAAACATACATTTCTTTTTTTTTTTAAATGTATATTTCTTGACATTGAACTGCATATTGTTTAACAGGGCCAAATATTCAAGTCTATCAAGATTGTGTTGAACCTTGAGTCTGCTTCTGAGGTGTTAGCATCTGCCCTCCCAGCTTTGTGTCATCTGAAGATTTGATGAGTTTCCCTCCTCTGAGTCATTTATGAAATATTGAAAAGCACTGGGCACAGAAAAGAACCTTCCTCCATTTATTGTATTTATATAACATTTTATTTTATTTTATTATTATTTTAGGCCACCCAACTCACAAACGACTCTGGGCAGCTTACAGTTAGGACCCTACAACTGACTGGAAGAGCAAAGTATTCAAAACAAAACAAAACAAGCAAAAATGGCAAAAGGTGTTCCAAAACACCCTACCCCAAGGCCTGGGAGAACAATCAAGTCTCCAATATCTTCCTGAATGACATAAAGGTGGAAGCCACATGAATCTTTGGGGGGAGATCATTCCAGAAGTCAGGAAATGCGATAGAGTAGGTATACTTCCTAGGTCCTGGAAGATGACATTGCTTAATTGATGGGATCCAGAGTACACCCACACTCCTGGACTGAACTGGATGACTGGAGGTAGACAGACCCTCAAATAGCCAGACCATATGCCTTGAAAGGCTTTAAAGAAAACAGTCAGCAACTTAAAACAGAAGCCAATTGGTAACCAGTGTACCCATCACTGCCTGTGCCACCACATTTTGGACCAGCTACAGCTTCCAGGTGCTCTTCAAGGGCAGTCCCAAGTACAGCACATTACAGTAATCAAACTGTGAGGTCACTAGGCCATGAATGACTATAGGGTTTTCCAATTTGAAAAAGCACACAACTGGCAGAAAAGCACACTAGATGTACTTGTGGAAAGGCCCTCTTGGCAACAGCTTCCACCTGTTCTTCATTTGGGAGATGAGAGTCCAACAGTTTCTCCAGATTGCATACATGCCTCAAATGGGGAAGTGCAATTGCATTGAGAGTCAGCAATGGAATATATTTGGGGGACCCAAACAGACAAAACCACCCAGTCTTGTCAGAGTTGAGCATGAGTCTAGATCTGCACAGCCTCCAGGTGCTGAATCACATCTTCTACCACATCACTCAGCTGACCAGGAGTCAAGATATGCAACTGAGTATCATCCACATATTGATGATACCTGACCCCAAATCAATGGGTGACATAACCTAACAGTTTCATGTAGATGTTAAACAGAAGTCTAGAGAATAAAGATGACTCTGATGAAGATAAGCCAGATCGGTTCTCAGAGCAATGAGGTGAGAAGCATGACTCAAACCCAAAACAATCTGAGACAAGTAGGAAACAATTCAGAGAAACATCTCTTTAGTTTCATAGGAGTTTAAGTCTATTCCCTCTAGTAGGGGGAACTAAAGCACAATCAGACTTGCAAGATTCTGTTAGTATAGCCAGTATAATGAAGTAGTTTGAACTTTCCCTTGGAGTTACTTTCTTGGTCTGTTATATACAGTGAGGCTGACAGGGAGAGTCTGTGGAGCTCTACGGCACCCGACAAGTAAGGGAGCATGGATGAGATTTCTCCCCACCTGTCAACATTGATTGAAACCAGCCATATGTAGACATAGAGCCAAAAAGGACCATATGTTGATTGTTTATTTATTTATTTGTATGTTTGTTGGGATTATTTATATGGCTGACCAGTTCAACCAACTGCAAATCCATCTACAAAACCATCTATCCCACTTCATTCCATTTTATCAAGGAGAAGGTTATGACAATTCTATCAAATGGCTTACTTAAGTCTAAGTACACTGCATCTACAGCGTGGTCTACTAATCTAATCACCTTATCAAAAGAAAAAGAAAAAGAAAAAGAAAAAGAAAAAGAAAAAGAAAAAGAAAAAGAAAAAGAAAAAGAAAAAGCAGCTAGATGTTATCTCACCAACACTGCCTATTTTGACCTGCATTTCTCTTCTGCCTCCCACAGCGTAGCTTCCAACAGGTTGGACCACTCTTTCCTTTTGTGAACAAAACAGATGTAAAAAGGAATTAAGCAGTTCAGCCTTCTTCCTGTTGTCCATTACGATCTCATTATCTTCTCTAACCAGCAGATTGACAGCTTCCTTTACTTTTGTCTCATTCTCACATAAGCAAAGAAACCTTTTTGTCATTGGGCATGTTCACTCCGAACCTCAGCTCATCTTAGTCTTAGCCTTCCTGACCCATCCTTGCAGATCCAAGGAAGATTCTATTACTATAGTCCATCTTCATAAAAGTAGTTTTGTATTTCTGTAGTTTGTTTCTTGGTTTGATCTACATTGTGAGGCTGACATAAATCTTAAACATCTGATTATGCTTTACCTCCTCCCTTTTTTATACTCATTTGAATTAGAGGAGGGGGTCTCAGAGGCATTAATTAGATTAGCCTTTCTGTAATATCCTGGATCTTCACACCTGGGAGACAGCACACTTCCTTTGATATTATATCTGGTCTGCAGATTGCTGATTTTGTTCCTCTCAGTAGCAACTCACCCATTACCACAATATGCCTTTTCCTCTTTGGGACATCCAGTAGATTCCTCACCTCTGCGGAAGTCCACATTTCTCTCCTTCCAGTCCCTGGAACACTTGAAAAAAAGCCATTTCCAGAAGTCAGTAAATCACCATCTAGGGAAAGGACCTGAAACTGATTGCAAAGCTCCAATGACAAGGACTGTTTCTTGGTTCTCTTGGTCTTCCTGTATTCTTTTTGGAGATATCTTTCTGCCTTGTCCAGAAATGCCTTGTTTTCCATGATGAGTCACAGTGTGGCCAGATGTAACTCCAGACCCTCCACTTTCTTCTCCATCAGCACAATGAATTTTCACTTGGTACAAGTGAAACTGGAGTCCTCCTCAGGCAGGAACATAAATATGGCACACCCCTTGCAGCTCATCAGAGTACTTGCCTTTTTGTTCATGTCTGGTTCTCCCCTAAAGATTGTGCAGCTCCAAATAGTACCTTCCTTTGTAGACTCCCTTGTCTGGACTGTCCTGGAAAACAAAGAAAAAATAATATGTCCTATATGCTGAAGAAGAAAAAAGGAGAAATCTAATAGATTTAAATTTAACACACCACTAGGCATGCGGGCTGCTAGCCTGAACTAATCAGACAAAGTCCAACTTGTCTGGTACTCATGGTGACTTTCTGCTCGCTCCCCTTTTTTATGGGGGCTTTTTTTCTTCTTTTTTTACTTTTATACCTAATACAAATAGAAGTGGATCAGAATGACTTCAAGTATTTTTTAAAAATGCATACATTACTCTCAGGTGATCAGGAATTCCTGTTCCTGTGGCAATCTACAGACTTTATCCTGACGGACAGTGTTGAACACTTCCTTTGTTGCAAAACTAACTATAGGGAGAAGAAGAATTGGATGCCAAGTCAGTGCTCATCAGTTTCTCTTCAAAGATTATGATATGGATGAAAGGCATTCTGTTCTGCCCCAGAAGAGATTTTGAACTAATACCAAAGATCCCTTGGCGTACTAATGATGATGAAGATGATGATGATGGTAACTATTATTCTTGTTTATTCACTCTGAATAATTCTTTGTACTTATTTGATCTTTCCACTTCCTCCATATACATCTTTAAGAACCTCAATATCTTTACTGAAGTTCAGGTAATATGGGATAAAGCAAGAAAATACATACAACTCCTAGGCATAAATCTGTTAATATCACGCACAGTCAGACACCAAGGGAAGAAAAGTGTTTTATTGGATCTAAGGAAGAGTTCTGACTGTTCATCTGCTTCCCCAAAACTGTTCTTCCAGACCAGTGCTATTCTGGATAAGCTCTCACTGTTTCCTGAAGAAACTGCTTAACTCTTGTAGAGCTTGTTACATATGAAACTTGGCAGCAGATCTGTAGAATTCTCAGAGGTGAATTAATTACTGTTTCCTATGTGATATATCCTTATTTAAACAGGTGGCATTGGTACTAGCAGTACTAAGCATGGCCACAAAATGTCATAGCAAAAGTAAGAAAGCCTTGTGTAAAGTCTAGAGCATTGGTTCTCAATGGGGGCGGTACCGCCCCCTGGGGGGTGGTGGGAGGATGCTGAGGGGCGGTGAACTTGTTTTGCGCGGTAGGGGGGCGGTGGGCATGTTTTGGGCAGTAGAGGGGCGATGAGCATGTTTTGGCATTTGAACGTAATTTTACAACTCCCAAAAAATTTATTAAATCAATTATCCGGTTTACATCATTTGTACCAGCAATAAAACGAACTTACGCGATGGCTGCCCTCACGCACTTCTAAGAATGGTGAGACGAATTTGTATTCTAGGTAGGCTGACCTTGAGGAACTCGACACTACGATTCTTCTCCGATCCCAACCAGCACAGCGCATGCGTCAGCTGTCTTCCCGCGCGATTAATCGCAGTGCATGCGTTGAGCGTCCTTTCAATATGAATGTTTGATTTGACCCGTGTTTCTTGAGTTGCTTTTCATTCGCTTCATTTCTGTTTTTTCCCCTCAGTTTCGATTTACTTTCATTGTTTATTTGGCCAGTCGGCTAGGTAAGTGCGCTTATTAGTTCTTTATTAGTTCTTTGTAAATAAACATATTTACAGCATTTTGAAATAAACATATTTACATAAAAGAGCATTTAAGCATTTTTTTGCATTAGTCATTTTAATTTTAATAAAAGGAATGCAATTACCTTCCAGGGCAAAAGTATCGAGTTAAATCGAACAAATTTGGTTTGTGCGTCTACTGAAAAAAATTACTTAAAATTTTTGCCTTTTATAATTCAGTAACTCCCCCCCCCCCCATACCCTAAATTACAGGATTTTCACAAAGGGTGGCGTTGAAAAATTTTCCACTCCTTAGGGGGGCGGCAGCTTCAAAAAGGTTGAGAATCACTGGTCTAGACCTTCAGTAAACAAAAGCCTTCTTCATTGAAAGCATAAAATAGACCTTAATGTTACTACCACTGCAATTTTGGTAACAGTAGCAATAGTGAATAGAATATTCACACCAGCAGGAGTAAATGCTGGACAGGAATCCAAAGGGATTTGGATTATTCAGAAGGGCCATAATTCTACCAGTAGAAATCAGCTGAAATATATATGCAACTATATGCATAATAATAATAAATAATAATAATAATAATAAATAATAAATAATAATAAAAATATATGCAACTACTACAAAGGTCCTCCATGGAAATGTCCTGAGAATAAAACTGCTATGAGTTGTGTTCAGTCAGCATTAGACCCTGAAATGGGATGTTCTAGAGGCAAGAAAGAAAAACACAGCAGTAGATCCACTAACTACAAACTGTCATGTTTCACTAAGAAGACCTTGAATCCCAACTCGGTACACAGAATTTGTTCTCCCTGTCAAAACCAACAGAAAAAAAGACAAAGAACCACATAGGAATGACAAAGGTTAACTAACTCAACATACACACACACAATACACATGCATACACACATGGCTGTTTACCCATATTGATAGATATGAATTTATTTAGATCACACTTAGTATTTCTCTATTTAGAAGAAGGAGAAAGATTCTTTAAAAACCAAAAAGAAGCTAACAGGAAAGAACCAGAAAGGTTGGATCCTGGTCCCGCTGCATCTTTTCTAAGAAAAGAGTAAGAAAGAAATCAGTCCCAGGATTAGGTTGAAGCTCACATATCTGAGGGTCATTCTTCACTACAGTACATAGAATTCTTCCCTCTAGTTAGAGACCTCTGAGTATCTCTCACCTTGCCAATGTCAAAAATCTTGGTTGCTTCCAATGGAAGAGATGCCAAATCTGAACAGGCAGCCTACAAACCCATTTATTTGTGTGTGTGTGCCCAAACAGATGTAGTCAAGCTGAGTGACAGTATGTTATATCCATCTATCAGTCCCTTGACAGTATTTCTAGAATCATATTAATCAGAATTTTCCCTGAATTCAAGAAAAGCATTGAGTTTGTGTAGTTTGCCATATTTACAACATCCTTAAGGTGAGGAGATGTTGTGATTATCCATCAGCATTCCACAGACCTTGTGTGCCAATATATGTGGAGATATCCTAGAAAGAACCATTTGGATAGCAGGTGGACATTACTGCTGCTACATTTCTACTCATAGTAATAGCAGGAATATAATGTCAGGCAAAGCGCAAACACTTTTATGTGTTCTTTAAAAGTTTCAGTTTTCTTATCCAGAGAAAATGTTGAATCAATGCAACAAGCAAAGAAAAATATAATACATTTTGCTTATTGAATGAATCAATATTTGCTTAAGACAAGTGTGATTAGAATAAACAATAAATGAATCTTATTTCAGATTAAAGAACTTTTGACATATTTGATTAATGTACCTCTTGAGCTAATGAATCTGTATGTGATAAAAATGGATTTTCAGATATATAAGCAGTTGTATTCTGATAAAGAATGCTTAATTGTACTATAGAGCTAAAGAAAAATCTGTGAGATTGTTTGGTGTAATTTAACCCACGTAATCCAGAGCAAGAGGAAAATCTAAATCCAGTAAGCATATTAAGGCACAGAAATGGGGATATGTGGTCCTGAACTGGATAAACTCACCAAAATAGAGAATAGTATAGAATTTTCAGTGCAAGCTTCCAAATGACCCTTTCAAAAAATTTCCAGGTGATCTTTCCTTAATGTGTTTTACATTGTATGATTCAAACTTCAATTTTCTCTCTTCCAATATTGAATCCTGTAACTTTGATTAGGGACATATGCATGCATGCTTAGATGTATACAGACTGTATTCACAGGACATGCTTATTCAATCTAGATAGACTATAAAGCCTATACTAGTGAATTAAGGGCTATTTTTAAAGTAGCTAAGTCCTATGTATATTTATGTTCAGCAAACTAGTTTCTGCTTTTAAGCCACTTTGGATAGATGAATGTTGGGTGGAAAAGAGATGAGAAGGTATAACCATTCTCCAAACCACAATTTTGTATTTAAAAAATACATTATGTGCAATTTTAGATTCTCAGATTTGGGGGCCTAAAATATGACAACCCTAATTAAGAATATTGTAAGTTAAATAGCGGTAATTTGAGTTATGTTTGGAAAAAAACTGGTACCATTTTTAAGTAGAGTTTTTTAATTATTTGGGTTCCAATCCAGCCAGTACATCTTTATTGGTTATATAAGATGTCCAGCTGGGTGGTAGCATCTAAGGAACCTTGACTAATTTTTGAAGGTAAGCTAAACAAGGTCAGAACTGATTAGATGGGATGCGAGACCATCAGAAAATGCCAGTGCTATACAGTAGGCTAAACTGGGATTTTCTTTTTTTTTTAACTAAAAAGTAATGACAAATTCTTTCCATATTGTTCCCAAGGAAACAATGTGACCTGTCTTTTACTGCTTGCAGAATATAAAAGCTGCTGAAAGTGACAAAAATTATGCATCAACGAAACTAAAGGAAAAATGCATTCCCTCATCTCCATGCCAAAACCCCATACATCACTATGATTCAGAGCTGTTCTTCCAGCAGGGATGAATTCTTATGGCCAAATGCATTTTCCAATGGAGTCCTCAGCAGGAAGATATGAGCTTCAGTTCTGAGATTCTGCAACACAGGAGAGATACATTTGCCCCTTTTCTATCACTAAACAAGGCTTAGGACCCATCAATCTAATTTTCATTGAATAATTTCCCTTGGCCATAAGAGGAAGGGATATTTTGACAGCTCCAGCACTATTTTCTTTTTCTATCTCCAACTCTTCCCCCCCCCCTCGTTTGACGTTGTTTATTTGCTTCATCTAACCTTTCTAGATGTGATAAATCACGGAAATTTAATTTGAAGATCATATCCCTGGCTGGGAAAACAGACAAGGTCAGCCCTCAGCTTGCTGTACTCCCCTCCTCACTAATTGCGTAAGAGTCCTGTTTTCCAATTTGGCTGAAATGTTTTACAGGCTCGCTGGGCCACCTTTGGTCCTATAAGGTGTTTGCCGGAGACTTACAAATGGCACCTTGGCTATAGGCCAAACCTGCTTCACTGCTGTAGAGGGGTAATCATGCTTAATTTCCGAACTCGAGTAAGTCCCCAAGTTGTGAATCTGGAGACTTTGGGAATTCCCAAGCACGGAAAACGCCAGAGCTCTTATTGCTTCAGTGCCCAGGCTGCAGCCCACGCTGCTTGCCATTTACCTAAACCAAACCATGCCCTGAGAACACGGGCAGGCTAAGCTGCTACTAGTTTTTCCCATGTAATTTGTGCCATCAGCACAGCACCAAATAAAAAGTGAAAGAACTCTAATCCAATTTCATGAGACTAATTTAGTAGTAATAAATAACAGCTGGAAGCAGGGACAGCCGCAAAATGAAAGAAAGGAAGATATTTGCAGAGAATAGAGGATGCCTTGCCCAGACTCTGATTTAGTTTTATGTTATCATTATTTGGCCAAATTTGCTTGGCTAAAGCGGCATCATCAGGAAACCTAATCAGAGTGAGGGCTACACTCATCACATCGCCAACTCTGATTAATTGCATCATAAAGCAACGTTGTCATACTGCCTCCAATAACGATGTGAACCGAGCATGCTCTGCCATAATGCAGCACTTTGCGTTGAGGCAGCAATGCCCTCCTTCTCAAGATCATGGGGCTGATCTGCCTAAAACCAGCAAACTAGCTTCAAGAAAAGCAGCTTCTATGCTTGCACAGAAGATGCTTTTCTCCAGCAAAATGGCATGGCTTGGCTACTCGACACTTCTGTTTAGAAGCAGAGTCACTTCTTTTCATGGAGACACTTGGAAGGAGGGCTCTGATCACCCCCTTGTTAAGCAAATCTCCCCACCGAAGCCTCACACAGCCCTACTGTCTACATGCACTTGTTATTAGAAACAGCATGGCAAAATTAGTGAAAAGAGGAGCTGTGAATAGGGAGAGGAGAACAACTGAAAGGATAAGTAAATGGTGGGATTCTGCCTCCAAGATGTTTGAGAACCACCATTTTAGCTCACCCCAAGTAGCTTTCCCTCCAGAACTCCCAACAATCTGGCTCCCAAACATAAAAATGATGAAGTGTGACAGTTGATTGACAAGTTATAGCTTGATAAATCAAGCTATAAACTTTGTCTCTTGAGAAAACACCCAGAATGGTTTTCTGGAAGGACCGGAATCAGTGCTGACTGAGCCAAACCTCTAAGTAGAATTTATACCCCACCTCCTGCATTTTCTAAAGGAAGTGATGTTATTTACTAGGAATAAAAAATTACATTTTTTAGAATTAAATGTTAAGGTAGTTTAACGTCTACCTAAGGTATGCTTCTCTGCTACCCTTAGGATCTCCTGTAACTGGCATACATACAAAAACTCAAAGAAATAAGTCTGTATCAGTTAGAATACTCAATAGCCAGACACTAGAAAAAGCTGTCTGCACAAGGGGGAAAAAAACTGAAACAAATCCATGTTTTAAACCAGAAGCTATAGAGGAATGGGAAGGGCATAAACATCTCTCCATATGTCAGCTCTTTAAGGTAGGCCAGGTCGGGGAACAGACTCCACAGGTAATGCTAGAACTGTACTGTATTGTTATAGGTGATAGTAACAGAATCTTGAAAGCCTGACAGCATTTTCCCTTCCCTCCCTCTTATACCAAAGACAGTCAAGGCAGACTCACTGTAAGTTTCTAACACACACTTCCTTTCCCAGGCTTAATTCATGTTTTGCTAACTTCCTTCTCCAAAGTCATCTCTGTGGTTCTCTACACCATCTGACTTGGGTGAAAAATTAGCATAAAATAGGAGACCTGGTGTCAAACTGGTATCTTCCAGGTTTTGGAACATCATCCACAACCATCTCTCAACTGATGGACCTTTTTTCTGAAATACTGATTTATTTGCATTTCAATTGATTGTTTAAAGTAATATTACCTTAATATTGTTTAATTTACAGGTAGCTGTAATTTCACAATTTCTTTATAATAACTCCTATATAGAAACTAGTCTCTAAACCAACTAAATCCAAGGGCTTTTCTAGTATTGAGCTAAAATCTGCAGACTGAGAGGCGGATAACATCTTGGTGGTTTCAAGACATGGCAATTTCAATTTGGGAATGAAACTCTTGGACTTTGGCTTTCCTATTATTCCAGAACATCCCAAGAAATTCTTGGACATTCCCAGGAGAACAGTTCAACCACCACTTTTAAGGATCCAAAAGAAACTCCATGAGAAAGCCTGTTTCATTCTTTATATTAATTTTCTATATTCACTACCACCCAAAACCAAACATTTTTATTGGAGAACATCTCTCTAAATTCTAGGAATGCCTAATAATTTAAGCAGCTTTCCCTTCCTCCATACTCTCAAGGTCACTGGCTTGAGATGATCGGAATTGTCATCCATCATATTGGAATGGAATCAAGATGAAGAAAATGCTTAGAGGTATATCCAGAGAAATTATACCGCAAGATAGTGGAATGATCAAATCAGGGGTGCTGCCAGGGGTGCTGGAAGTCAGAACCAGAGCCTTAATCTTTATGCTATCAAGGGAACCTGCAGGGAGTGATCATTTCTGAGCTGATCTTTGCTGCCCTTCTGTTCCATCCAGCAAATGAACAGAAGGATCCGGTGACCTCGATAGCCAACAGGGTCCCACCTGACTCTAATTGCTGATTGGGCTGGGTTTTCATTCCTACAACTGAGTCTTCAGTCTAGATTAAGTTACTGTAGATCTGGAATCTTTGCCTGAGCCTAGTAAGCTGCTAGCTTCACCCTGCCAAGTGGCATTCAGCCCTGACATACACATTTACTTAGTGGAAAAATACTGACTAGTATAGCGGCATTCTCTTTGCAATCCAATACAGCAACAACAAGAAAACAGCTTTTATTACCCACCAAGGAGATTCTTCCAACTTATATATATTTTCTGAACAAGCGCATCTGAAAACATGACAGTTTGGCACCACATAAAAGCCTAAAGGGACTGAAAGCCCCCAAAGCAAGAAGGGAAACAAACTGAACCATCTCAGTGCTCAGAACTATAGGGATAAGCAGATGGTTACAAAATGGCACAGTATGCTGCACTGCACAGCAAAATGAGTGCATCATTGTCCGTTTTGCCTTTATAGCAACATTTGCCAAAGCTGCTGATGTTAAAGAAGGGACATTTTAATCACCATTTGTTATGCTTGGCTTGTTTGCTTCTTTATTTAATTTCACCCTGATCCTTTGACTGAAGTCCTCAAAGTGGCACCCAAAGTTAATAAAATGCAATTCAAACATTAAAAGTCATGCACTTAAAATTAAATCAAACCAGTCTAGCTGGAATAAGGCAAACATCCAGTGATACTCTGACTTGCACAGTGATGCCTCTTTCCCTCCCTCCCTCCCTCCCTCCCTCCCTCCCTCCCTCCCTCCCCTTCCTTCCTTCCTTCCTTCCTTCCTTCCTTCCTTCCTTCCTTCCTTCCTTCCTTCCTTCCTTTTCTTTCCCTACCATAATATTATGAATTTAGGTGTCCTTTTCAATACATGAATAGTCTCATTATGAAAATGGTTGCACTTCAGCAAGTAAATGTGTTTAGATGTTAGAGTCAGATGACAAAATCAGTTGCTCAGGGGACACAGATAAAGGAATTCAAGGGTCATGTGTATCAGGTTCCCCAGCACAGTCACTTGAAAACACACAGTATTTTTTTCTTTCCTGGTGTAATCAACGATCATATTAAGGTAATCTAACTGCAGCCCCCAAATTCCCATGGCATGTATTTGGTTTTCTTCAGAATCAGATGTACATTTTGAGTAGCATTCCTTTATATAACTTCTGTACATTCTTCCCAACTTTAAAGCAAACGCAGTCATATGTCATTACAAAGTCTGATACATCTGACAAGCCCAATATTTTGTCTTCTTCGGAATCCTTCATCTGTTTGCTTTGGCAAACAATCACATCAAAATGCCATGCTGCAAAGTGTTCAAGGCTGGCCTTGGATTATCTGAATCTGTTGTATTTGACAGATCCTGGATTGACTATGTCATCCATATTAAACATCTAATGTGAACTAAATTTCTGTTCCTAGATCAGTGCAACTGGTAAAATGCTGCAGTTAAAAATAGAATTCGAATGACACAAATTAACTTGTCCATTCAGCAACAGCAAGCCCTCTTAGCAATAAACCGAGTTACCTTCAGAACTGGACTTATATAATGCAGCAGATACATTTTGTTTGGTCTTGCAGCAGCTGCTGACTTTACAAACATTACTGATTTTAGCTCTGCTGAATACATTGAATTATGTGATCTCTTCAAATAAGGGAAACCAAGGCACCAATGAGAGCCGTTCTTGAAAAAAGTAAAAGAATTTTGGGTTTTTTTCAAAACAATTCCTTCTTCCCTTTCTATTGGGAGGAATTTGAAGAAAGTCAATTTCCCATTCTCAGTTGCATCTCCAAAAAAAGCCTTCTGCATTGATTGTATCCCTGGTTGAGTATGGATTCACTGAAGCAAAGATCTTATACAATTCAAGGACTGCCTGGAGATCATACAGGAATTCTTAGGAAAGGTAGCTGCAGAGAATATGTGTATAATGAGGAACAATAACAAAATGGAATGGGAAGCCTTCTTATCATAGTCTTTTATAGGATGGAACAACTGCTGTGTGTGTGGTAGGTATAAATATATGTGTACATGCATACACAAACACGTTAGCAAACATTACTTTTGACTTGTTTTACATGTCTTCATCTGATATGGAATCAACCTGTTAAACTCATTGAGATTCAAGACTGTATCACTGAAGTTAGGGAAGAATGTTCCTCTTTTAAAAATTGCCATAATTTTTAAATCTAAGCCTCTGTTCATTACATGAACAGCCATCAGGCTAAAACTGACCATGGAGTGATCCATCACGACAATGGAATCATACAGGACTCCTCTACTTTCAAATCATCCTTACCACCTGAGCATAAAACAAATCCAGCATGTGCTCAGCTGCATTTTTAGGACCAGATACCATTTCTGACAGCATTGAGATGTCAGCCCTCCCAGGTAAACCATACAGGAATCAAGACTAGATGAATTCTACTTTATTGTAAGGCTACATTAACAGAAACTTGCAAGTTTGAAAGTACAAATCTCTCACCCTCCCTATTTACTGTCTGAGTAGTTAGGGTGGGTCTTTTCTAAGTTTCTTTCTTTGACCATTATCCTGTTGCAGACTCCTTTCTCCTTTATCTGATCGTTCCCTAGGTGGCATCTCTTTTCCCCATCTTCCAAGGCCACCCTCACATTCCATCACATAAGGTCATCATGGGGGTCATGACATTCTGATCTATTCCTGACCACACCACCTCAGCATAGATGTTGAAATCCAGGACAAGAAGTCTAGGATAGCCCACTGCCACACCAAAAATTACCCTGGCCAATGCATAAGAAAGGATCCAGGAGAATTGATGGTGCAATAACAGTATTCCTGAACTATCAGACTATGCCAAACACATAAATGGTCAGATGGTTGGTGAGATAGAATTCCTATAGACTATGGCCACATCACCTTCCCATCCTCCAGTTCTTTCCTGCTGCCTCATATAGTAATCCAGCAGACAAAGCTGGGAGAGATTAACTCTCCCCTCCCCTCTTAGCCAGGTCTCTGTAATACATGCCAGGTCAGTGCTTTCATCCAGGATTAAATCCTGGATAATAGAAGTTTTACCAGTAAATACTGTCATCAAAAAACAAGACCATCGCTGTTGCTCATTTCCTTGATTGGGCTGCGGCTTGAAAGAAAGGGGGCCATCCTCTCCTTCCTTCCTTCCTTCCTTCCTTCCTTCCTTCCTTCCTTCCTTCCTTCCTTCCTTCCTTCCTTCCTTCCTTCCTTCCTTCCTTCCAAAAAATCTCAAAGCAGTTTACAGTTAAAACAATCAGATAAAACAATGGATGAAACATGCATTAAATTGTTTTATAAAGTACAAAATAAAATGAGCCATCAAATGAACATTAAAATGATTACAGAAAGCAGAGGCAGAAGAAAAAGCTAGAAATCACAGCAGCATTGGAGGTCTTGGAAAATAAAAATGTCTTGTCTGAAAAGTTCGTAAGGATAACGTCAGGCATTCCCACTAGGAGGGTATTTCAAAGTTGGCGGGCTACCACAAGAAAGTCTCTTTCCCAGTTTCATCACATTTCAGCATCAGAAAACCCCCAAAGCAGGGTCACCATAGGGTACAGGTAAAACATACTGGAAGAAGCATTCCTTCAGATATTGGCTTCCCAAGCCAAAAAGGATGGATTTGATCTGGAAATAAACTGGGAGCCATACATTATGCCATAAAGTGCTGACAAAATAGATTAATATTGCCCATTTCCAGTTAATATTTTTTTCTATAGCATTTTGTGTAAAGTGAAGTTTTCTAAGGCAGCCTTGTATAGAATGCATTGCAGTGATCTAAATGAGACGTCGCCAGGTGAAGAATTACTATAGCAAGGCTATCTCTATTCAAGTCAAGCTGTAGCTGGTACACTGTTCAGACTGATGAAAAGTGCTTTGTGCCATAGAGAACACCTGCGCTTCTAATATCAAAGATGGATCCATAGCTACCTCCAAGTTATGCATTTGATCTTTTAATGAGAATGCAACCTCATTCAGAACACATTGAACTCTACTCACATGGATGGATAAGCCATCCTTTAACAGCACTTCTGTCTTCTTTAGACTGAGCTTCAGTTTGTTGGCCTTTATCCAGTCCATTACAGCAGCCTGGCACTGATTCAGCACTTCCACTGCCTTACTTTGATCTGATGGAAAGGATAGGGCTGGGTGTCATCCCCATACTGATGTCATGTTATTCTAAATCGCCAAATGATCTAACATAGTGGTTTCATGTAGTTGTTGAATAGCATGAGAGAGAAAACAGAGCCTTGCAGAACCCCAGAGTGTTAATATCGTGTACCTAAGTAAAAATCCTCCAGCACCACCTTCTAGAGATGGTATGACCAGCACCACTTCAAGGCTAGGCCCACCCACACCTACCTTGGACATCTTCTCCAGAAAGTTACTATTTTTGAGGTATTGGAATGAGAAGTTACCAGGGAGATGAATAACTGGAAAATCAATATGGTTGCATTCCCCCAGGAAGGGGTGTTTGGCCACCAGCCTGTAATTATTTAGATTTTCAAGGTCCAACAATAATTTTTTTCCCCCTCCAGGAATGGATTTGCTACAGCCTCTTTTAATGGGATTATGGCCACTCCTTGCAGGGAGGAATTCATAACTTCTTTCCTTAGAACAAGCAGGTTGTAACCTCCTACCATCACTATATAACCTATGTATAAAATTCTAATTCTTCCTGTTTGTTCTTTTTTTTTAAATGCTGGGAAATATTATAAATCTAAATTGCCCTATCTAGTGTAAGCTTTTCTATTTTTAGGATTGGACATGTTGATTGGAGATGATGAGCCAAAATATCAAGGACAGCAGGTCAGAGGTTATTTTAGAAGATCTGTCTTCCAAGTTCAGAATACAATTCTGAATTTCTACCATATCTTTTGCAGAAAAATGCTTTCATATGTACGGTATCTATCATGGTGCCAAGGAAGAAGTAGCAACTAACTCAGAGATGCATTCTCAAATCTTAATACATCAATTGCTGCATTAACAGCAAGGGTAACATTTGGTCTGCTTATTTTTTAAGGCTAGAACATATGGGGGCTTCTGCCAGCACTTTCAGGACTGTACTTTACAGAATGAGTCACCCTTGCACCCCAGCATCTGATTTCCAGAAAACTTGTACTTTCCATTGCCTGACCATCTAAGTTAGTTTGAAAGATTCTTAACTAGGTATTTTTACATTGTGGAGTGTTCTCCTAAATTCCTGATTCCTTTATCTTAATTATAATAGCCACAGCTATTATGACAATATTCATATTCCATCCAATATCCATCAGGCTTGTGTCAATGTGTGCCCTTCTCCCCAAGGGTGTAATGCTGTCTGGTTCAAATCATTAAAATTACAAATCTCCTGTTAAAACATTTATTTGTCCAAATGTTAATTCCCTAAGTTATTCATATAAATGAGGCTAAAACAGCACAGTTTATGTGCTCCAATACATTAGCTAAAAAGCTATAAGTATCTCATTGATGCTTCCTCTTTGAGTTAGTGGATTAGCTTAATGCTGGAAAAAGCCCATGTGGAGAAACTTTGGAGAAAAGGATTCCAGCCCAGTCCTATCAAGTGGGTATTAAATGGAGCTAATGGCCACATGGTAGACTACATGGGTCCATGAAAATATTCCTAAATGTTTAGGTTTTCTTCCAGGAAGAACGAAAAAACTTTTTGAAGCAATTATATATGAAATCTGAAGGTGCATTTTTAACATCAACCTTTTTCAGAGAAATGAAATTTCCTGCTCTAGTAAATCAATAATTACAAAGAGTACTTTACAGGATAATCCTAATCCACAAATCAGGGACATAAATGGGAAAGCTACAAGTAAAATTATTACTACCTTTTTCTAAACTCTCTGCAGATAGATTATCCAGTGATCAACAATTTACAGGTCAGAACAAATGTAAGTAACAACTGTTCTTATTGTAATTATTAATTGTTATTATTTCCCATCTATGCTGTGGATCTCTTTATAGATCAATATAACTAGGGGAAAAAAACTTGTATAAGCTGTTGAAATCTGTATAGACACATTAGAATTGGAAGGAGGTTATGTCGGAAGTTGACCTAAATGACAACTACTTTCTGAAGGCTACCTAGTAAACTTGACAGGGACTGGGAACTTGATCCTAAGGTTCCAGCTCTTACAATGGTCTCTCATGTTTCTTTGTTATGTAGTAGGTTGATTTCTTCAAATGTAATGGTAAATAATCTCATAAAACTATGAGGAAGAACTTAGCCTACCTGAGTGATTCTCGACTGAAGCCATACCGATCCTCAGGCACAGCGTACAGATAATGGGAGGTATTTGAGAACAGAGAAGGGCATTTGGGATGTTAGGATTCTCCTCTCTTGCATTAGTTCCTGACAATCAGAAGAGATCTGTTTTGGACTATTCACTCCACACTGAGGACAAAATCCGAAATGCAAAATTAACACACATACCCTCCCCAAAGCACTTTTAAAAGTTGCACAGCATAGGGAAATCAAATTTTATTTGCTTCTATGGCAAATCAAGCAACCCAAAGCGACAGTCCTCCTTCGTTTTTATTTACAAAATATTTATCCTACATTTTATTTATGAAAAACAATTCCATGGTGAGGATCCCTTTACAACGAGGCTAAGCATGTGGTGATTATACATTTACAGAAACAGAACAGAACAGCCCTATAAACTATTTAAATGATTGAAAGGGCAGGAGGAATTATGTTTCTGTTTTAGCACCACACTCCCCCACCACAGACAACAAAGAGAAGCCGTCAGTGTAGTGGCAGTAACAAGCCCTACCATGTTCCTACTACTTCTGTTCTATAAAAAAAAAAAGGGGGGGGGGAGAAAAAAAGAGAAAACCTTCCAATGCTTTTTGTAAGAGCTAAACTGTGAAGTGATTAAAAAGAATTATTTAATTGTAAAGCTAAATGAGAATAAATGTTTCAGAGTCATACAGTGAGATGTTCTTTGAAGTCAGGCCTTCCAGCTGCTGTTGCAGTCTGCTTCATATGCCATTCTTACTCTGCAAAGTTTGCTACAGCTTAGAACGTCTTACTACGTGCTTCTGTTTGAATGAGGGTTTCCTTCTAAACCTGGTCAGTTGAGGAACTACCATGTCCACTGTCCATCTGCGACTATCCAAGATGGGTTTACAAATCATACCAAGCCATAATGTAGTTTATTTGGCTTTAATTCAGTGTGTAGCATGAACTTAGTCATTGGCTTAGTATGATGCATGAACACAGCCAACTATGGTTTAATGTTAAACAAAGCTTGGCTTTGGGTGATGCGTGAACAAAATCATAGTGTAGGCTTGGCCACAAAGCTATATAGAAGTCAATGGTTGAACTCCTATATTGATCACTACGCTATTGCTTAATACTAGTCATTTAGGGTACAGAACTGGAAATATAAATGCCCCTGAAAGACAATTGTGTCAAATATAAACATGGATATCTCTTATTCTCTCCAAATGGTCGCTTTGACCATCACCACCCCTTCCATGGCAGAACCCCAATAAAACAGCCTTTAGAAAATCTATTCACTACTCCAAAACTGGGAAAATATCCTTATGGGGATAGGGAATAAAATTCTCACTTGTTTTCGGGACTGATTCATTCTCAGACAGCTTTCATTTCTTTTATGTCAGCTTGTCACACATCCTCCCATTCAAGATATGTTGGGTGCCAGATTCAATATCACCCATAATTAACACCAAAGCTTCCCTTATTGTGGGTACCAGCTAATTATATTGGGTCATCACATCTTTGACAGAGGCAGAAAATTTGTTGCCAGCAGCATATTTTTTCTGTTTCTTCACTTCTGAACTTACCTAGGAAGTTACCATTGTCCCTACTACTCTTGCTCCTTTTTAAATTTAAATTTGAACCCTCTCATGATGACAGCTCTCTTTTAATCCAACTCTTCAATTCACTATATCATCATCATCATCATCATCATCATAATCATATTATTATTATTATTATTATTATTATTATTATTATTATTATTATTATTATTATTATTTCTGCTCCCATAGAGATTGGCAGCTCCTCTGCATCATTGACCAATTAATTTCTGAAAACTAGACTGCTTGTGGAGAAAAAAGAAGAGATGGGGAATTTCAGTTTAAATAACCTGCTACATAAAGAGGATGAGAGCCCAGGGCCCACTGCAGCCCTTTTCCGCTTGCAGTTTGACCTAAGACCTTTGATTTCCTTTCACAGAAATAATTCTGTAGAGGAAGGTCATATCAGCTGTTATTGCTCTCTTCTTAGGGGACAGATGATGTCTGGCTTTTTTCAAAAGGCTTTTTCTATTTAAAAACAATGTGGTTACATGTGTAGAATGTCAAAGGCTGAACAGAAGGATGGGAACCTCCTACTTGCTGCAGATGTCAGCATTAGAAAGTTACTTTTCTTACTCCAAAACTCATTTGCTCTTGCTGCTTGTTTCTTATTGGATGTTATTGCTTATGTGCTCCTGGAAACCACTATGGATCAATTCATTGCATCCAAACTGAGCTGTAAAGTGATCGAATGATCTTGGGAATCTAACGCATTAAGATTACAGTGGCCGCTGTGGTCTCTTCTTTTGAACCACAGCATCCATTCACTTCAGTGCCTTATGCTAAGGACACTGTCCCACTTCTTGGCAAGTCCTTTATCAGAAAGTTAATGGGTAAATCAGCACAGTCTTATCAAAGGTCTTGAACCAGATGAATACCGGTGGACAAGTCACAGGTCACAAAACTAGCATTCATTGACCTGTTATCCAACAGCAGGTTCATGTGTATTTCTTCTGGCATACATCCTACTCTAATGGATAATATGGGATCATGTATTTTCCCTGGTACATACAGTATCTTACTATAATATGTGATATGGAACCATTACATTAATATGCATATGTCCCATTTATATTTTCCTTCTACTTTTCCTCTTGATTACAGAATGTATATTAAGGACCTTTTCTCTTTCTCTCTCTCTCTCTCTCTTTCTCTCTGAGGCACAGCACAAAGCAATTTCCCATCAAAATAGCAATAGTGATAACAGCAGTAACTGAAGCCTAATTCCACAATTCAAACTCTATCATATTCTTAGTTTAACATCTAAATGGCAGAAGAACAGTATTGCTGCACTACATTATTAGCTGGATAGGTTCAAATTCTGGGTCATGTATTACCAGATGTGCTCATTTACACACATGCATGCTGATTATATACCTATTAATTGAACATATATTGTAACAGAACCATGGGCTCATAAGAAAAATCTGATACCCAGAAAGACCATGGGCAAATCTCTAAATAGCTTGTTTATTACTAAAGAATTAAAGCAGGATCAAAACACTCTAGAAAATTAAAATTACATATATGATGTAATGTACTATGTCAGAGGAATTGTACTATATCAGAGGAATTATAATCACATAAAATATTATAAAGATTAAAAAAACATCAAGATCCAGTTAAAATAGTATTGGTATTTATAAGAATTTGACCAGAAATATGGAAAAACAGAAGATTCTGTAATCTAAATACTGAAGTGAAACAATGTCTAAAGAAAGGAATTGAAGTATCAAATACAGACTTCAGGAGGATTTGCAGAGGTTGGATTCATGATGCAGCTTTTGCAAAAGGGACATATAGAGAAGAGCTTAATTGGTCTATGGACTGAGTTGAAGAAATAGGAGTTACTTGTCCTTGGGTGCAATGGAAGTGGCATAGCTTCTCCTGAAGAAAGAAAGGGAATAGAGAAAGAAAGGAGGGGTATCTTTGTTTCCTCCTGATCCTGGAACTAGTGAAGGCCCATTATCACTTCACTGGGGAATTTACAAATTGAAAAGAAAAAAGAAAACCAAGTTCTCACTTCAAGATAGCCCATTCCGATTTTAGAAACCATAAATAAGGTTTCGAACAGAAGGAAGATGAGGAAAAAATTGTTTCTCCCTCCTAGTTCCTGAACTGAGGGGAGAAGGAAGAATAAGGAGATTCTTTACAATGATGACTGAAGAAAGACAGGGTCTCCCAGTGAGCATCCTGCTGGAGATTTGACATTTATTTATTTATTTAGAAAATTTATATGGCTGCCCAAGTTACACACAGTGACTCCGGACATGATAAACTGGAACACTGGAATTACAAATTATTACACTGTCACAGAATTTAGTCTATTTCTTTCAAATTCAGCACCAGAAAAATAAGAAAGTTATAGAAGTGCCTCTCTACATACAAATGTATAATAGGAAAACCAAAATCAACACAGATCTGACTACAGCTATGATTCTTGCTGATTCTTAAGCAATATCTGCAATTGTATAGGTGTTAACAGGAGCATGAAAAGAGAAGTGGGAGTATGAAAAGAAGCTGGAGTGGTGCAGTGACTAACACATGGAATAGGAAGAGGTTCAAGCCCACCTTCAGCCATGTAGCTCCCAAGATGATTTTGGGCCAATCACTCTATCTCAGCCCAAGCTGCCTCTTAAGCTTGTTGTTGTGGGAGAAAATGGAAAGGAGTAATATATATATGCCACCTTGAACTCTTGAATGAAAAGCGGCATATAAATCTAACAGACAGTAAGTCTTCTGCCTGAAAATGCTCATGAATGTTACTTGAGACACGTCTTGCCTGAGTTTCAGTAATGGAGAGGCTTCTTCTGTGCCTTTGCCAGACTAAACTAGACTTTCAACTGCAGGCTACCTTTTAGGAAAGATAAAATCTGGGAACTTCCTAATACATTATTTATTATTACTAATAATCTTATTAATACTTGCATTCATTTGCAAGAATGAGGTTATTAAAAAGAAATACAAGTTGAACACACTAAGCACCTTAATGAAACTGCCTCCTAAAACTCAATTCCGATCAAGAGGAGGGAAGATTTTCAACAAGCCACATACAGTGTAAAATCAAGCAAATCCACTTAGAAAGAATCAAATGCTGCTTATTATCAGTTAAGTGTTATAGGATATAACTTTAGCATTAACACACCTATACATTTACAATTATATTTCAGGTTTACATTTCTCTGGGTTTTGTTTTGGTTTTTTTTTTTTTTTATGCTTCTCTGTATTTGATAAACATTCCATAGCCCTTGGTTGCATCTTCTCATCTTTTGCTTGCTGAAAACCAACAGTGCCCTGGTTTTACTTATTTTTGTAATAAAAAAGTTTTCATATAAAATGGATAACTGACAAGAATGAAAAGCACTTCTGCTTTTTCAAATTCAGTCTGACTTTTCAAGAATAGAGTTGACAGTTGTGGCAATCCACTGATTCTGAAACCTGCTTTCTTTTCCTTCCAAGTTATAATTCAGAAGCGCTTACACAGAGATACAAAGGGATTGTGACACCAAGAACATTTTACTGCTTTGTAACTCTGCTAAATCCCTGGCAAACATGGCTGAGCGAATTCTAAGAGAACCAGGGATTTTGCAGAAGAGTCAGCAGCCCATAGAGAAATATAGAAGATAGAAGTCATTGATCTATTTCTCATCTAGCAATTGCAGGCCCATCTAATATTATTTTCTACAACAATAATTCAAGCAAACAAACAGGATAATGGGAGCACTATCAACGTCTTCAAAAGATCCTTAAGATGTCACATGAGTTGTCTTCCTCAACTGTAGTCTGCAAATTCTCTAACCAATATAAATTCAGTTCCCAGTTTTGCTCAGTGTCACCTTTTGTCCTTTTTCAATCAGAATTCCTCCAATGCCTTCCCAGATACACTTGACAAACTAACCCTTGTAGTTGTTTCATTTGTTTGTTTACCTTTCCCTTTTTATACAGAAACTGTAATAGCAAACTTTCAATCCTTTCAACCCTAAAGTACAGTCTTTGCACAAGTTAATCAAATTGCACAGCTAGTCAATAAAGCAAATTTATCCAGTTTTCTCATCTAGACCTACAGCCTTATCATTTTCCCAACATTCTCACATTATTTCTTTACATTAGTGGGTTTTTTTTTTCATTTCAATTCCACTCTTTGACAAATCAATGTCATTCCCACACAGATCTCTAGAAAAACTCACTTCAGTTTCATCCTAAATCACTTTATTACTTTTATTTTTTTATTGTAGTCGTCCTGCTGGAAGTGCACTGTTTAGCTTTCTTCATTTCTATTTTCTTCCAAAATAGTTTTATTTAAACATTTCCATCAAAATTATTCTGTATTTTCTTTGCCTCTTTTAATCTTAACCATTTCTTGTTCTGATTAATTACATTTTTGTGACCAACTTGCTTTCTTGAACTGCACCCTCTTTCAAATGAGATGGAAATAGCTCCTAACCCAAAGAAGCATTGACTATTGCTTAGATCTGACCTGTCACCATATGCGAGGACTTTAAAAAAAGTCTGAAGTGATGTCTTCAATGATTGTATCCAATACTTATCTCTTTTAGATCCTATCCCAAAAAGTGCCGTCAATAATTATTTTGTTTAATATTTCAAGCTGCCAGAGTGACATTTGCCTAAAAGAGAAAAAAATAGATTAAAACTATCCACTCAATACTTATTGGTGAAGGCCGAGTCCATTACCCTTTCTTAGAGACTGATTTTACAAAATAGAAAGGACAAAGGACCATGGACCCATTATTGAAACTACACCTTTAATGAAGAACAGCAAGGTTTTTATTAGGAAAAATGCAGGTGAAATATATGATGTAACCTCTATTACCTTGCTCTTACAACACATCTATTTACACCCTTTATTATTTTATTATTCACAGAACATACCATTTTGAACCCTATATGGAAGGGAAGAACAAAAAACATCGAAAACACAGAATTTAATAGCATTTAGAATTAATGCTGGTGGGTTTTCAAAGTCTATCCATTAACTAGTACAGCTCCAACCTTAGTGTTCTATGGCCTCCAAAATTCTTTCTACAGTTAAGGGAGAAAAGGTTTAATGGAAGGCTGGCACAGGACCAAAACTGGATTGGAAGCACATTCCAGATCAGTAGTCCTTGAGGCTTTTTCAACAAAAGATTATCTTAAGCACTGTTCAAAAACATGTGTTTTTATCCATGCTTTTGTTGTTCAGAAGAATGACATACAATAAGTATCACATTCCCATTTCACAGGAAGACAGAGGAGGAGGAATCAAAACAAAACAAAACAAAATCTTATTTTTTCTGTTTTGATGCTTTAGTGCAGTGATAGCAAACCTTTTGGGCTCGGTGCGTCAAAAATTTGGAAAATGCCTAACTTGACTCTGTTGGCATGTTCCCCCCCCCCCAACAAAAGAGAAACAATTCTTTACATATTCATTTATTTAAAAAAAAATACAGTCCAATCATGTGTGGTGCTATGTATTATATAAAGAAATGTCAGATAATTACAAAAATGAAATACAAGAAAACAACTCAGTTTCTTTGATAACTCAAACAGGAAGAATAGTTGTCAGGTGTTGGTGAATGCTGGTGTGTCACCCAAAACATTGTGTCATAGGTTTGCCATCACTGCTTTAGTGTGCATCATCTTAGAAAAGGAAAAGTGAAAGGAAAACATCTTAAGATGGAAAAGCTGTAACTCAGTTCTATAAAACATTATTTGCATGTTGCCCTAGGCTTGATCATCTAACTTGGTAAAAAAGAGCTTCATGTGAGTTTTCCAGTTGTGCTTACCATTTGCATTTTTAGAAGCACGTGTTTTTTTTTAAGAAACAAATACTTAATACAATCTGCAAACCAATTAATCAGAGCTTCTTTTTGTTGCTGTATAGGCTTTTTTCAAGGTTTGATCAAGTCAGTTAATCAATTAAATGTTGCAACCCTAATTAGATTTGAGATTGCTTGATCACGCCTGATATACTGACTTTGTAACTGAAACTACGGGACGTTATCTCCCAACATGTTAATTGGGCTCTCAGTTAAGATATGATAACTCTCCAAAGGTCGATCTAGTACAGAAGAGATCACATATGCCTCTTGGACAGGCAATATGCAATATCTTGCATTGTATCCTTAATTTCTATTCCTTTGTGCTGGATCACCTCAAGCCTTGTTCATGCATATGGTAATGCCTCTCAGTACTTATTCTTTCTCCTTCCATTGTGCTGAATTTTGCTTTTAACAAACCCACAACACACTTAAGGAAACAAAACATGAAGAGTTCTAGAGTATATTCAAAAGGGAAGAAGAGCAGTGGCATTTCCCCACTCTTGATCATTTTCTTACAATTCACATATGCAGATTGCTGAAATGTGTGTGTGCATTTCAATAAAGCAGCAGAGAGAAATCCCTTTCTCCTTCTTCTTGTATTCCAATATTGGCTGTCAAGATCTTAGTGTTTGCAGTGAGACATATCAGAGAAGTATAGGGAATAATAGAGTTTTACTAATGAATGAAAGTGAAGGTTCGCAGAGAGAGGCAGTTGAAAGAAATCACTCTGTTCAATTTATTAGGTGCATGTAGAATTTTTATCTGGGTGGCTGTTTTTTAGAGGTAAATCTTCACCATTTGCATTGTATATTCCCGCAATTATTTATGCTTTCTGCAAATGGCCAGGCTGGCTTACACCTACTATCCCCCTCACTGCCAATAAAACTCCTGCATTGAAGCCTATTACTAAATGCAGGTGTTGTTCTTGTGAAATGAAATTTAGGAGCATTGCAATATTTATCACAAAGGCACATTTCTTCATTATGCTTAAGGTGAATTCAAGAGTGTAGTGCCTAGAAGATGAGAATACTATGCATATCACACACACACACACACACAAATTTATGCTGCTGTAGCTACTTTTTCTACCATGGGCATACCCAAAGAAACTATTATGCCATACACACACACACACACACACACACACACACAAACTTCTCTCTCTCTCTCTGTGTAAACAGCCTCTTTCCTAATACATATTTATTATGGTTATGACAATGACCCATGAAAAAGAGAGCAACATCCAAGATTCAGAATATAAATATTAAATGTTTCTTACAATAAACAAACCAGCATAAAAGAAAAATAAGAGTAAAAAAGTTCTTTGTACTCCATCCTTTCCCCATAAGTAGCAGGCACAGAGAGCAAAATCTAAATATCTATTAGTAAATTAATTGGCCACTTGACAGAGTGGGAAGAAACTAGCCTATTATACTAGAAAAGTAGACCAAAAGGTGATCTTGATCCTATTTTACATTATGGATGTTTTTTTCTAAGCCTGGCTGAGATACAAACTCCTGGATCTCTTAAATCCACTTCAAAAGATAGATGATTTTTTAAGGGGAGTGGACCCATCTCTAACCTGGATCAATATCATTTTCTGAGCCCCTGAACTGGCTCAAGAAATTATTCAAAGGTCAATCATTGTTTGTTTGTTTGTTTGTTTGTCCATCCATCCATCCATTTGTCCACTTTCTAGCCTGCATTTCTGTTCTTCTGAACACAAAAACAACAGAAATACAAAACACAAATAAAATTGGTGAATGCTAAAATGATTCAAGACTAAATGCCTGATGAAAGGGATGTGTCTTCACTAATATTCTAAAGGCAGAATGTGAATTTTCTTTGGGGAGAAACAGTATCATTTTGTGGTAGACCCCAGCAATTCATCCATGCTCCCAAGTTTCAATTAGATAGAACAAACACAAGTGAAAAAAGGACACGGCTATATCAATCAGAAAAGGCACTGATCTCATATTCCTAAATACATACATGTGATAAACAAATTTTCGTGTAAGCTGAATGTTTTGTCTGTATGAGGCAATTTGGGAACAAAGAATCTAGGGATGTGCAAAACAATTTGTGCATGAGGTGTTCTATGCACAGAACAGCTGGTTTGGGCTGGCTCGTGCTCATACTGAGATATATGGGTTGGTCCAGATGTGGAATAAAACAGTTGTTTTGTTCTGGATATGGACAAAATTATGGTTGCTCTGGGAAGAAGCATTTAAGAAGCAGAAGAAGGGGGGAAAGCCAAGGGCAAGATGTGGAATCTGAGGAAAAGCAAGGGACTAAAGGAACTTAGAAGAGAAGGGAAGTCAATAACATATGCTGCACTGGGAGTTTCTTAGAGGAGAGAGGTGATGACATGCCCCACTCTTGCCCTAACCATCTGATAAATCCCCCCCCCCTTTTTTTTTTGGAGAAGCATTGGATTTCATCTCACTGCCTCAGCAGATAGCAGCACCAAGCTGACCTTGTCTAGGTTCAAAAATTAACCTGGCTCAAGCCTGATTAGTAATTGGATGGGAGACTATCAAGCAATATCAGGGCTATAGGCTAGTCTAGGAAGTTGAAAAGCATCTCCAGAAGTGACAATGGCAAGTGACTTCTGCACCATTGCCCAAAAAACTGCATGAATGTGTCTAGGAATTCACTAGGGATCCGCTCATTTATCATAAGATAGGCAACCTTTATGATTTAAGAAAAAATAGGCAGATCTCTGGACGGAATTATTTCAGGGTGGCTAGGCTACACAGCACACACAAGTATAGGATCCCTCAAACACTTCATTGCTTCTGATGACATACCTATCAGAAAACAACTGGAAACATTTCAACTTTCCTTTGAAAAGCAGAAGTTTAAAAGTACATCCAATCAGATTTTGAGGCCAATGACTGGCATATATGGATATGAACATCTGCTACATAGAGGCCCTTTTTAAATTATTCCCCATGATAGCTGCCCCACAGAGCGCCATTCATCTGCAGGAACCCACCATTTGCTACAACCCCCTACTGTATAAAATGTCTCCCATCTGTTTCAGTTCACAGTCAAGAAATTCAGAGGAAAACATGAGAATAATAGGCAAGTCATTCAGCTACTGGAAAACTATAATAACATAAATTTGGTAGCCTTACTGGTGATACTTATCCTGAAACAGGCAAGATATTAGCAATGCTGTTCTTATTGACAGTGTACCAGACACATAATGGACAGAAACTGCCTGATCCCCCCAGCTATGTTTCCCTCCCATCCAACCAAACATTACCAGTCCTCAGAAAAACATCACCAATCAGTTTCTTTGATGGAGATGGGAATGGGGAAGAGGCACAATCTGACAGATGGCTAGACTGGCAGGATTAACTATCTGCCCAAACTCAGTCTGGGCTTGTGCAAATGTTTTGCGCCTGGGTATTTGGCAAATGTACCATCCTGTAATAACACTGAACACTTGTCTTAAAGGAGTTGAAAGGAGCTGCTAGACTGGTTCCTTTTGGATATGGATTTCAAGATATTCCAGAAGAGTGCTAAACTCAAAAGCAGAACAGTCAGCAAAGGAGACAATGTGTTTGTGCTCATCTATATCTACCGGTGACTATACTTTCTTTAAATGGAATGTCTGTGGGGTCAGTTATAAAAAGACTGCTATAAAAGCTTTAAAAAGCACCAGCATCACTCACAGTGGAAATAAGACCACTGAAGCTGGGCATGATATTATGCGCAGAACGAACATAAGAATAATGCTGTCTATGTATTTATCAGATAGAGGCCCTCCTGGAGAATTCCCAGACCGTGCAATAGTCCTGCAGGAACTTCTAGTCCAAAGACCAGGTTGGGGAAGGCTGATTCTACACTAGAGAAGAGTGCATCCAGGTAACACAACATAAACATGCAATATGACCCCTATAAGCCATCTCTTGGGGAAGGAGCCGGGGGGGGGGGGAGAGACCCTCCTCTTGCCTTGTCTGCAGTATCTTTCCTACTCTCTTCATCTCAGAGAAATGGTTCTTTATGCCAGCCTCCTGCCTGACTGCTGCCTAAATGAAAACAACTCTGAGCCTCTTTTTGAACAAACCTTTCAGGATGGCTGTAACTGAGGAAACAATTCTTGAGGCAAATATTGATAATAATGCCTTGTATGTGACAGCCCAATACTCCCCTGAGCCATATGCCTCCTTGTCACTTTTCCTCTTTATACCACTTACTTGCTGTGGCAGCTGTCCTGACTTGTGGACAGATAAGGTGCTTCTTTAGTCAAAACAATAAAGAGCCGATTCAAAATTATACCTCCAGCCGATGCTGCTGCTGCTGCTGCTGCTGATGATGATGATGATGATGTAATCTGCAATTAGATTCACAGTCTAAGACTGGTAAAAATTTAATAACTCAAGTCCTAACCAAGGACCTAAGAGTTATTAAGGTCGCATCTGAGAATATAGGCAGTTCCAAGTACGGTGTTTTTCTGTAAGATAAGGATGTCCAGATAAATTCAAAATTTCCAAATATCAAGGGAGTCCTTTAGGTATTGCTCCAAGGGCTATATCACAATTGATATAACAGCAGATTTCTTTTTCCATAAGCATTCAACTTTGATCTGCAAGTCCCAATATTTTGTAATCTTTTCCAATTGCTTTTCCTCAATCCTGGCATCACCTGGTATAACATCAATGAACCAGACTTTCTTCTTTTCAATGACTGCTATATCAGACATGTTATGAAACAAGGTGGCTGTCTGTTTGGATTTTAAGTCCCATAAGATCTTAACCTGCTCATTTTGCAAAACCTTCTCAACTTGATTCAAATCCAAACCTCTGGCAACGTTTCCAATGAATAATTTTGGGAACTCAGTCATGATATTCTTTATAGTCAGTTTGTGAAATTTTGCTGCAGCCACTGATCAAATGGTCAATTGTTTCATCCTTTTCACTACAAAGGCGACATTTGCTATTGTTTGTTACATGCTGAATATTTGCTTTCATGCAGTCAGTCAGCAAAGCTTGTTCTTGACCCGCTAAAATAAACCCTTCAGTTTCTTTCTTTAACGCTCCTGATCTTAACCAGCTCCATGTGGGGTTTTTATTGGCTTTTCCTTCTTCAAGTATCGACCATGCATTGGCTTGTTCTTCCAATTAACAAATCAATTTTCAATTGTTTCTTTTCTGTACTCAGCTTTCACCTTTGTTGTTTTCAAGAGCTTTCCTTGATTGACTTCCTTCAACAAGGGTTTTTCACTTTTCTTGGAGTAGTCATTCAAACCATGCTTTTCTTCACTACAGTTTCTTTCACACATTATCATTATTATTGTTGGTCGCACAGTCAGCCAGATGTTTAGACTGGATGTGGCATTTTAATCCACCTACGAAGTCCTTCCCAAGGACCTGGGATAGGCAGATGTTGTTGTTTGATGGTGTTAGAGGTATCGTTGCTGGATGGAAGCTGTTCCAAGTAAAGCTGCCTTTTGCAATTGACTGATGGTGATTTTGTCAGTGCTGATGGTCTTCAAATGGTGCTCCAGCTCTTTTGGGATTGCACCCAAGGTGCCTATTGCTATTGGTACTATCTTTGCTTTTTTTTTTGCCACAGTTGTTCTATTTCTGTTTGCAGATCTTTGTATTTTGTGATTTTCTCCAGTTCTTTCTCTTCTATTATATTATTATTACACTACTTCATTGCACATGTATCCAATGGCCTTAATCAGTGTTCATGCTAGTTGTAAGGCTTGGAAAAATGTCCCCCACAAGGTACCTTAGCAGAGAGTCACCTAATTTTACTGTTGTCAGTTTCCAAGGAAGGAAGGATCAAGCATGTATTTCCCTTTTCAGGTCCCTGCAGTAATTGTTTCTTTGGAACATGATGCTCTCACAGTAAGTCAACGAGTTACCTTGACCAGATAAGATTTGCAGATACAGGCAATCTTAGGAAAGAAAAAAGCATGATGGAAAGAGGTAATAGAAAGACAGACAGACAGACACTTTCTCTAGCTCTTTTCTCATGCTGGCTAGCACCTGCTAGTCTGTTGCACCAGGCAGATTTTTATAAAAGGGTCCTATCTAATCCCAAACTTCTTGTATATTACCTTGACAGTTCCAACTTGCATACCTTCCCTTCTACAATATGTCTGCGAATATTCATCAGTAATATTCATTCATTTAAGCTTGACCTGGGACATGGTCAATTATTCATTCACCTACTGAATTCATATTATTCATACTGTTATCTCAGTATTATTTTGCATATTCTGTATTCACTATTACTTATCCCGTCTTCTCTTTCAGTGAATCACCCTGCTCAATAATACTGAATATTTGTCTCTCACCTCTTCATCTTTACCTTCTGTTTCTGTGTATTGTATTATATTGTAATATATTTTGACCAGATGTTTATACTTCTCACAATTTTATTTACTCTTCTTTCCACTTTTTCTGCTATCTTACTTGTATATTCAGCATAGAGTGTTTTATTCCTCTCTAGATGACCACCAATGCCTCTCCAGTTTGACACCTCTCTGGTTTCTAAAAGCAAAAACATACTCAGAATTAATAATGTCAAATTCTGTATCACATTTTCTTGAACAAAATTTCTGTCCTCACAAAAAAAGTTTTAATTTCTCACTGTCATTTCCAAGTACTTGAGAATTTATCCTGATGGTGCTTCTAGGCATCCTTTATCATTGTAAGAAGTTGGCAGGTGCTAGTGTTGGGTTTGGGGGAATGCGCCCCATATCACTCTGCAGCCTTCCTATCAGCCATCACTTCTTGTTTTGAATATGTTATTTCCTTATAATGTCTTATCTTGGTATTTAAGTGAAGCACATAAAACCAAGAAGGCTGAAGTCTGCTGGAAAAATTACTTTACAGAGAAAGATAGGATATTCACACACAGATCTCTGACATTTTGTGACTATCACAGTCCCCTCATAAGCATTTCACCCACATGTTCTTTTCCTTTGAAAACATGTCAAAAACGTGAATGATGGAAGTAAAAAATGCAGCAGAGATGATGAAACTTATCACTCTAGATGATGATATAGATGTGTTCGGAGGGGTATGGGAAAGCCCAAATAAGTTCCCGTAGTGCCTGCATGGCTCCCTTATGGACAAAGGTAGGTGTGAAAACAAATTGAGTGAAAATGGTTAAAAACTTCAGAACACATTTTCAGTACATTACTCTAAACAGCCTTGCTTTCAAATATTGAATATGAGAAACTACACAAACATTTTTTTCCTCACTGGCTACACCTGAACATAGACTTCCCTCAATAGATACATATTCCTCTTCCATCTTGAGCTTTCATTTGTTCTTGCTGTTGTATTAACCTTTTAGCTGAATATTTCATCTCTACCATTTGAGTTTGCATGCATTACATTACTATTCCTGACTACCACCTCTTCTGCCAATTAATGGGTTTGTGTGTCCAGAAGGATTTTTCATGCCTTTCCAAACACATCCCCATCCTCTCTTCAAACAATATTTTCCTACAGTAGCCAGTATATATTTTATCACTTAAGAGAAGAAATGAAGAGTTGTGTACAGAGTTTCAGTTCAAGGCTTGTCTTAATTTTACAGGTTTCTAATATTCAAGGGAGTTAATCCCAAAGTTACTTTGATTTTGATGACCTTATTAGAAATACTTAAAGTCTCAGAGAGTGGGGACAAAATGGAGCTAGCTAGTTCAATGCTTGACTTAGTGAACATGTAGTTGGAAAAAATATAATAAATCAAAGCAGGAATAAGAGAATCAATCCTGTACCCATTGTCAATTGTACTTGTAGTGGCAGTCAGCATGAACGGAAAAATAAGTGTTCTTCATTTGGCCAACACTATAAATATTATGGGAAACCAAAACACTGTCAAGGTATATATAGAACAATATATGATAAAATGGGCTAAACATTTTGGCTATAATATGCAAATGGACCAATGGGAAATATGTGGTTGAAAGGACTGAAATTTACATTATATTCTACATTACATTTATATAAAAATTTAAAGAGAATTTTTATAAAAGGATGTATCATTCATATCTGTCACCAGAGAAATTGTCTAGAATGTATAAAGGTACTTCGAATGTTTGCTTAAAATGTGAACAACATGAAGGGAAATTTTTTCATGTTTGATGGACATGTAAAAAAGCCAAAAAAATTGAATACAAATACATGCATTAATTCAGAAGATTTTAAAGGTTAAAGTACACCTGAAACCAGAGACTTTTCTTTTGGGAGTAATGGACAAGCAATTAGAAAAAAGTCATGGAACTTTGTTTTTATACATGACAACTGCAGTGAGACTATTATATGCTCAAAAGGGGAAAGCTTCAACACTACCTACAATGAAGGATTGATTGGTGAAGATGATGGAACTTGCAGAGATGGCTAAATTAACCTCTTTGATCAGAGAAAAAATAATATCTACATTTATGGTTGACTGGAAACCTCTTATAGACTTTTCGCATGAAAAGGAAAAAATCCACTTATGATTTGTGGTTTCGATATTAGAAAAAATGGATAATAGAAAAAAGTGAGCTTTTTTGTAATCATAGATAATTTTGCAATTGTATACTTCTATTTTTTATTCTTTTTTCCTGCACTTTTGCTTTTTCTCTTTCTTCTTTCCTGTTTCTACCCTTTATTAATTTGTGTTAGTTTTTACGTGCTTTGTAAAACTTTTATTAAAATTTTTTTTAAAAAGTGTGTATAGAACAAAAAACAAGGAAAAACATGGAGATATACGCAGGAAAAAAATTAACACTTCTTGGATAATCATCATGCTCATGGTAAAGGAGCCCTCCAGCAAAATACAGATCTGCATAGGCCATAAGTCATTAAAATAGACATTTAGACAATGCCACTATCTAATACCTATAACTGATGATTTCCTGCCTGATTTCTCCAGTGCAAATATTTTCACTGTTTATTATATCAATTCTGGAAGGAGAAATTGAATTAAAAGTCAAGATATTTTCTATACCTTTTGTCTTCTACAGGTGGCTATACTTCCCAATGTGTATTGTAAAGGAAACTAAACCAGACACTCAAAGGGTTGCCTGGTGTGAAGACAATTGCAGATGACAGCTTGATTATTGGAAAAGGAGCAAATGATACAGAAGCAGAAAAAGACCATAATTGCAAGTCCAGTTTTTCTCTCAGCACTTCAGAGAGAACATCATCAAATTAAACCCAAAGAAAATGAAACTCAGGCAAAGATAAGGGGCGTACATAGAGTAAGTCCTATCAGCTGAAGGACAGAAACCTGATCCTGGCAAATTAGATGCTGTCCAGAACATGCCATCAGCAAAGGATAGACCAGGAAGCAGCATTTTGTGGGAAGTATAAACTTCCTGGCTAAATTCTGCCAACATTTGGCAGCTGAAGTACAGCCATTACAAAGTAGACTGTGGAAGACCATAATAAAATCATTTGAGAAATTAAAGTGATTCATCACTGATGCCCCTGTCCTAAAATATTGCGATCTGGGGAGCAGCTGACTTCACAATGTGAAGCATCTGAAAAGCAACTAGATGTAGCTCTTTCATAGCAGCAGCCTGACGAAGGGTATGTATGGATACAAAAAAGAATTACACAGCTAACAGAGTATTTTTGGCAGTATTATTCTAGGCATCAAGTGATAGAGCTTTCTGATCACAAATCTTTAGCCAGAGTTATGACAAAACTGCTCCTTATTACACCTAAATGCTTGACATGCCTGTCTTCATGCTCACAGAAATACCAAATAGAAATCAGAGAGCACCTGGGGAAAACTCTAGAACTGGCAGATGCCCTGGGCCTCGCCGGTGTAAGAGGCCAGGACACCAAGTGAGTCAACATGGTGTCTAGCCTTGCAATCATAAGAGAGGAATATATAGAGACTACAAAACAGGGTACACACCTTTAAGTGATGAAGCATATGATGCCTGGAGGCTGCCCTGCACATAAAAGCTAGGTATCTCTCGGAGCAAAATTATATTTTCAAAATTGGTTTTTATAATGTGGGCAACATTTGGATTTCCAGCCAGTTAACAGTTCCCTGTGAAGGGCTCAGAATCACCCTGAAAGGAGCAGATAGTTGAAGGTGTATATGGAAAAGCTGGAGACTTGCCATTCTTGCTGTTGATTGCAATAGAATGAACTCTTATTGCCATGTGAGCGCAGAGAAGACTGGCATAGATCTATTTACTTTTAAAGGAAAACAACTATAGATTACTACTCCAGTTTCTGCAAAATCAATAATCTACAAAAATCAGAGAAGGGACTCAAAAATAAAAGGTACACTTTTATAAGTGCGAGAAACCTAATACAGTCTGTAGTGACAATAAAACTAGTTCAAGCGTTATTAATTCAAAGTATTTTCACAGCAGTGGGAAATTCTTCAGCTTAACCCCCACATCCCCCAGCATATCCTCAAAGGCAGAGTCTGACCCTGGTTTGTCCCTCCTGGCACATAAAAATGCCCCATCACAACATTGCCAAACAAGACCAGTGCAAGCCCTAATGATGAGCAGAACACCGCCTTAGACAAGAGATTGTACATTATTACAGGAGAAAAATGGAGTATTACAATTGTTCAGCCAGAGATGTCAACACATTAGAGGAGGTTTCTCTGTGTGGATCCAGGGTGTAGGTAAACACTCACACAGAGATATACGTCCAACTGGAATTGTGACAAAAGCAGTAACTTCCAGATCTTATGAGATGAGTATTCCTGAAGGCGTGTTCACTGACTTAATCACAGACATCTGCTGTCTTGCAGGCAGAAAGGAGAGATACCGATCACAGCAATTGCTAGCATATGTAACACCTGAGGCTGAGTCACAAGGAATGGAAGAAAGCCAAGGTTCTAATCAACATTAAAAAAAGATCAAGAATTAGAGATGTCCAAATGAGGAAACCAACATATCTGAAGGACTTTATAACTGAGTCCATGATAGTGATGTGATCCTATCAAAGTCATATCTTTGCTATCTCTGATCTTAGGCAGGAGAACTTCTGAAGATGTTAAGGATTTTAAAATAAATTTCAGGTAGCAACCACAATTGGGTCCGGCAACTTGGTCATTAAGCGAAGCAGTCATTAAGTGAAACCACAACTGTGTTTACAGTCTTACTTCAGCTTTCCTTCACTTTACAGACCTGCAAAGATCATAAATGTGAGGACTGGTTGCAAAGTTACTTTTTCATCATAACTGTGAACAGTCAGTAAATGAGGCAGTCACTAAACGAGGATTACCTGTATTTATTAGAAATAATTATTGTTTCAATTTCTAAGAACTTACCAGAAAAAATAGAAAAATGTATTGTGATTAGTGGAGTTAAATGGAGGGGGACCTAATCTAGAAAGGAAACAGAGAATCTTGATATAGTATGTTTTGAGGAAGAATCTTTCACAAAACAAACTCTGAATTAAATTTTTAAAATATTCTATTGGTTAGAGTTTGCAAATGCATTATGTTAATTAAACCCTTTGAGAAATCTATTGCTCCACCTGGGACTGGGGAGAGAGGAACTGGCTTTAACTGTGATAATAGCAATTACAACCTCAGTTCAAGGAATTCCATATTTTTCAAAAAATCAAGGACAATTGTTTTCAAAATCATATCAGGTGGTACTGGTGTTCCCTCCAAGAACACAACACTTCTAACAATCTGCTTACCCAAGATTTCTCAAGGCAATGGGTTTTTCATGTTCACAATCTCCCCAAGGAAGAGAAAAAGGCCTACCTAGAAATATTGGGGCCCCAACTAACAAGGAGAGCTTTTTACAGAGCTAAACTCACGTGCAAATTTAATTCAACTTTTCTTTTATCTCTTCATCCAATACACCCTTAGCAAAGGACCACTTTCCCTAATTCTAAATGTGAGGGTTTTTATTCTGCTTTCCTCCACATGAATTTGTTTCTTAATGAAGGTGAGCGTTCCCCTGCCCATATGCTGCTGCCGCCACCACCACCCTTTCCCCCTCTTCTCCTGATTAATGAACATTTCAGATCTTTTCTGCTCTCCTCGGAGCACATATTCCAGTCCCCCCCCCTTTTTTTTTTCTTTTTGCCCTTTACCCATGGCCTTTCCCTTGCTTTAGGAGACTGGAACATATCTTCTGCAAAACGCTTCCCCGACCTTTCCTTCCTATCAGCTGAGCCAGAAAGCGGCTGTGATTAATAATTGCTCAGTGACTAGTCTGCAAAGCACACTAAGAACTGATCATCAAGCTGAGATTGTGGCAGATGTCATAAGCACTCAGCCATTACATACAGCCAAGGGAAAGTGTAGCATCATATGGCAGCATACCTGGAGACAGAAGATGCATTGACAATGAACTCCGGACACGAAGAGTTCTCCCACTGATCAGAAGGGCCATTTACGGATGGGAGGTTTAAGTTCCCCATCCTGATTTCAAAAATAATAGGTGCTTATTCTTCAAAGGCACATGGATTTCAAAGAAGCCACTATAGTTTGGATACCAAGGATAACAGCTATCTGTTCTACATTATTTGCCTGAAATTGAACACATACCATTTGATTCAAGGAGTTAGTATTTTAGCAACGAATCAGTATACCTACCCATTTGAGATAATTCATATTGTTTTGAATGAACTAGGATTTCCCCCCATTAAAATTACCAGAGAGGGGCAATTCTGCTCTTCAGCAGGTCACGAATGTGAAAAGGAACCTTTATTGCACATTTCTTTATTTAGAAAAAGCATACGGTGAAGTGAACAGGCTTGAATTATGGGACATTTGCACAATTATGAAGTTGGTTGCTGAATGTGATAAAACCAGTATATTATGGAACTAAACCAGGCATGAGAATAAATGAGTCAACACTGAGCAGGAGTAAGAGAAGAATGTGTAATGTTCCCCTGACTGATTAATGAATTTGGGGATAAATGTATAAATAATGTGTATGGTTTTGTTAGAAGCATGTTGGTTGGGGTGTGAATGTATGTGTACTTTTGTATGTAGACAATGCTGTGTTGGCTGGGAAAGCAAATTATTTGCAATGCATGTCAGATTGTATGATCCAAAAGAAATACAATTGTAAGCGTAATGTAACAACAACAAATATAATTGTGTTTTACAACAAACAATTATATATTATACATAAATGTTAAAAAAACTAGCACAAGTAGGTGATGTTGTACACTCCTTTTCTACATTTTGTATATCAGTGCTTACTCTTAAAGTGAATAGTATGATGGTCAAGCATAATGTAACACACACACACACACACACACACACACACACACACACCTTAGCTGAAAAACCTGCAGTTTCTCTAATTTCAGAGTATTATATAAAGATATGTACTACTGTTAATCAGAATTGACTTAGGCTGCAGTCCATTCATCCATATTTTTCTATCCTTTCTGAATATTGTTTCTTTTCTGCATGCATACATATGCTGTTCTTCTTCGCGTCTGTCCTGCCTACTTGCAGGTCTCCTTGTTTTCCATTATGCTCACCTAGTTCTTACAGCAAAGTTTATCAGGGCATGATGCCACAAAGAGTCTTGTTTTTCAGCCAGTTTGTCACAGAGACGCATGCTGATGTGGGTTTAGAGGGGGTGATTAACTCAAAGACAAGCAGCTGGCTTCTCGGCCTAAGGGAGGACTGGAATCTGGGTCTCCCCACTCCTAATCCATGCACCATGTTAGTTGTCTTTCTGTATGCCCATATATAGTCAACAGAAGTTGTATTCAGCATTCAGAAATGACAAAATGTAGCGGGGAAAGCTTCGGGCAAGGTTCTTTTTTTATCTCCTTGTCTAGCAGCTTCATCTGGAGTGGCTGGTGCTCAGAGAAAGAACATGCTTTGCAAACTGAAGGGTAAAGTTCAGTCCCTGCCATCTGCAGATAAGCTAAAAGAGAAAATTACTGCAGGTCAGTATAGTTAATGCAGGACTAGATGGACCAACGCCCTGAGTCAGTATGAGGCAGGTTCCTGTGTTCTGACCTAGAAACAAAATTCCTAAATTTGAATAATGCAGGTGTACGAATGTCACAAATCTCACAGAAAGGAGGCCGTATAAAACCATTCCTCATAAATCACTCTTTGTATCTTCTATTTTGCTTTTTTACCACTGTAAAAGTGATTGAGGATGCTGCTCTTGCAGAAAGTTTGCCCAGATGCATCATTCCTGATGAATCAAAAGACTAAGGTGCAGCAAAGATCCGTGAGGATAACATGCGTACATTTTTATTGTAGCATTACAAACTAAGGTGTGTGTCTTAGCTTGTCATTTCCGTGCTTTAACTTTCATTTCAGAGGAGATCTTTTGCTACTATTTATGTTGATGTTGTTATTATCATAATCATATACAAACCATTTGTCTCAAGCACATGCATGCATATACACAAACAGCATAAAACATATGGCCAATTTATAGTATTGTATATAGTATATACTGAAGTATAATATTTTTAGCTAATTTAATATGGATATCCATATTTTTACTGTTTTTAATGTTTGCTTTTAATTGTGAGCCACCCGGAGTCACCCTCTGAGGGAGATGGGCAGAATATAAATTTAATAAATAAATAAATTTTACTGAAAAAGCATATTTAGTTTGTATCCTTCTTATTATCTGAGATCAGGAATGATTTTCCCTCCAGACTGCATTATCCAGATGTTTTTCAACCTGTGGGACTTCAGCTCCCAGAATTCCCCAGCCAGCATGTTAAAGTTGCCAAGATTAAGAAACACTGATCTAGACAATATTGTTTTGGTTTCGTTTGCCTTTCCCTAGAAAGTATAGGGTTTTTTGTTTTTTGTTTTTGTTTTTTGGAGGGGGGTAGTTTTGCAACATGTGAAATACCTATTTTTTTGCAGACTGCTATTTGTGACATTCTGCAGCAATAGGAATAGGAGGATGCAAACAGCAAAGGGCTTAGTGGGAGTTATTGTTGCTTCTTTTGGACAGGGGAATAAACTAAATCATCTATGCTTCCTTTCAGTTCTATGAAAGGGAGATAACTACCCATTTCTAAAACATTTTGTGATAAATATCAATCTTTTCAGCCTACTTAAGGAAATAATTTTTTTCCCTTTTCTTCTAGGGAAGGTCTAGTCTCAATTTCCCTTAATTTCATTCTCATTACTTTCCAATTCGTTATCCAGAATGATTTCATTCTGTGGCAAATTTGTCATTAAATTAAAGGCTGAAGTAAGTGTTAGAGTTAATTGAATAAATCCATAACAGACAACTTACCATGACAAAAATATTCCTCTCTTATTTAGCTCCATCTTCTCACTTAAAATAGGAATAATTTACCTAGGCAGTACATAGTCACAAAGGTCAGTTCATTCCCCGTCAGAGTATGGATCAAATCAGAGGCCACTCAGTTGAATTTAGTATCAAGGATAGAAGCAAGATTTAAACCCAAACATCTTTTTTATAGATTATTTAACAGAAAGGGACACCAAGCTTCAGAAAAGCTGCATCTTAAATATTTTGGACACAAAATGCAAAGGCAAGAACCTTTGGAGAAGACCTTGATGCTTGGAAAAATCAAAGGCCATCAAAAAAGAGGCTGGCAGAAGACAAGGTGGCTAGATACTGTCACAAGAACTCAAAGAAGCAGTTATGGACAGACAGTCCTGGCAAAATGACCTCCATTGGGTTCCAAAAAATCAGAATGTCTGAATGACTGAACAACAATAACAAGGTGTTTTCTAGCTGAAAACATGATGAAATCCAAGCAAAGCTGAGCAGGTGTTGAGCACTCTTTATTTCAGGGTCTAATTAAGACTAATCAGGACAGGATTTCTCAGGAGGGGGAAGGCATACTCACTTGCTGAAAACAGGGTTAGGGTTAGGGTTTTGATTAATATTAATATAATTACTCACCATGAATGTAATAACTTTCCCCTTGCTTCATACTAAAATGAGAGTTGTCTGGCTCGGGAATTCTGGGAGTTGAAGTCCACACATCTTAAAGTTGTCAAGGTTGAGAAACAGTGGACTAGCCTTCCTAACAGATTTCTCCTGCTGACCACATGGATGCTTTCATATCATTTTCTTGACAATATTATGGTTATGCCTTGTTACTCCCTTCTTCTGGAATTTTTTTGAACTTCCCAGTCTATCCTACAACTCTGGGATCTCCTGCTAGTCCTCCATCTAAATACTAACCAGATGCAGCCCTGTGTAGTTTTTTCTGAAATCAGCCAACACTGGCTTGGGGCTGCTACCTAGCTGGGCAAAATGACTCACCAGGTTCCTTGAAATAAAGGCAGAGGTAGTAAAATGGGGGAGATGGGCAGCATAAAAATTTACTAATAAATAAAATAATAAAATGGTTTTTTTAATGACATATGTAGTTTGTTCTTGTATCTGGCAGTTTCTTAACACTGACAGGGGTTTCTGGGGCGGGGGCGGGGGGGGGGAGAATAAAAAAGGGTTTACCTGGTGGTTGCAACTTTGTGATCAAAGTCCCACCACTTTGTAAATGCATGCAAAGGGTATACTTCCGGCAGAAAGAAACATCCATGCCATTTAAATCACCACTGTTTGAATGTAAATCAGAAGAAACTTTGAGCACTGTTTTCTGCTATATACTCTTCTAAAAACACTCCAAACCTTGGCATGTCCACAAAAGACTGGCTAGCAATTTGCCAGGCAAAAAAGAAAAGGGAATAGGGCAGCAGCTACAAAAGAAGACTGTTGAATCATTTCCCAACAAACCTTGCAAAGGTCCCATCTCCTGTTATCTAACTGATGTCCACCATCACCATTTTGGAAGATAACTTCTTCTCCCTTTCCCTCTGGTATAATTGCTTCCCTTCCTGTTTTGCAGAGGGGCTCTTCCAGATGACTCTCTCCACCTTCAAGCCTTCTGGATCCTATTTAAAATGCACCATTCTGTTTATTTTCAGAAATCAGGACAGTAGAAGCATAGGCTTCTTTTTGTGAATCTAGAGCTCACAGAACACAATCAACCCTTCTTGGCCAACAGCTGAACATAAAATACTGTCAGCCAATCAGTGGTCAGTTGCCAGCTAGTAACTGAATGTCTTGTGCCACTCCCTCAGCTCCATGCCTAAATGTCCTTTCCCTTTCTTCTCAACATAAAGGAGGATAAATGGCTAACCTTTCTCCATGTTCCTGCCTTCATCTAGGATGCATACCTCCACTGCCTCACCAATTTCTAATATTGGCATACCAGCCAATATACCAATTTGGGCTTCTTTATTAATTCTGCCAGCACTCTGGCTTCCCAAGATGGGCTGAGGCAAGCATCCCTTCAAGCCCTGGCATACAAGTAGCACAGGAATATATCAGAATTGCTCACAATTGTGAAACCCTGATTATGCCATCATGTGATCAATGGATCATTGTATTCCACAATTGAACTGCACTGAGCTCTGGAAATCTTGCAAGAGATTGAAAGAACATTTGAATTGCTCTTTTGGCAATGGAAAATGTGCTCTCAGTAAACCCTTTGGCACCACTGGGTTGGCCAGAAAGCAGAAAAAGATGCAGGCACTTCCCATAGATAGCTTTTGTCTTATAAATCCATTCCATTGGAAGACAGTATCCACCAATAAAGTGCACACTGGCAAAAGACTTGTGTCTCTACCCAGCAACCATGTCTGCAGCTTATATTACTCAACTTTTATGAAGAATGAAGAATTCTTCTTCATTTTCTGAAGAATGGTGAAGAATTAGATGAATGGAAGACAATCTAGCTTGGCATTCTGTAATCATGATGTTGCAGATGAGGAGAGATCTGCCTCACCAGCATGTGTTCCTTCCACTTTCGGTTCCACATCAGAATTCTGGTATTGGCAAAATGCCAGTCTCAGAGGTTATTGTGGGAACTGGAAAGGAATCTCCAAGGTTCTCCACTTCTGGGGAAGGACTTTACATAGAAGACTGGAACCAAAGTAAGTAACTTCCCTCAGCACATTATATTCATTTGGAGATTATTTTATAATAATGTTTCCTTTCTTTCCATGCACAACTAATAGATGTATTTAGAAATATCCTTTTCCAGATTCAGAAATGAACGATGTGTTTATTTATTAGATGTCTATCCTGCCCTTTTTACTCAGGTGCTCAGGGCAGAACCAATGCCTAATTATGTTCCAGTTGTAAACAAGCTCCTACTTTACTCTGAAATGCACCCTAAACTAGGGCAGCAGTATCTAGATTGCAAAGATCCTGACAACCACTAGATGGCAACAAAGACATACAGAAAAGTTTAACATTTTGCTACCATCTGGTGGTTATCCAGATTTTTGCAGCTCATACCTAGTAGTCTTTGTGTATATCTGGCCAAATTATCCCTTGCTTTGCCATAGCTACAAAACTATATATTATCCCACATAAAATGGATTTTTTTTAAAAAAGCTTATATTCTCATTTGAAACCCAACTGAATTTTTGTCCTTTCAATATGAGTAGAAATTGAGCATCACCTGTTGAGCATAATCTGAGAGAATCCTTGCCAAATAGATGGCAGTAATTAAATCTACACTGGGCTCTTTGTGTGTGTATGTGTGTGTGTGTGAATTGTGCCTCAATGTAATTAGGGTCTTTTGATGCATAGAACTATCTGCTACTCCAGCACAGAAATGAATACCGTTAAAAATAAAAGGAACAATAGTGTCTGATTCCTCTGAACATGGAACACCAGGAAGCAAACAGATAAGGCAATATTTTTTTATATTATGTATTGAATAGTCCATAATCCTTACATCAGGGTGGAACGTTTTTCACTGGGCCTAATCCTGTAGATTTGTGACTTTAAATATATTGGATACATTGTCAAAGCATTGATTACATGCCATCAAGTCGTTGTCAACTCTTAGCAACAACATAGATAGAACTTCTCCATGGTGATCTGTCCCTAACCTGGTCCTTTATCTCTTTCAACTGAACCCCCATCACTATTGTAACTGAGTCCATCCACCTTCCTGGTAGTTGTCTTCTTCTGTTTTCTCCCACCTTTCCCAGCATTAGAGCCTTCTCTAGAGAATTAGGCACAGAATAATGTGTCTGAAGTAGAATAATTTGATCCTGGTAATTTGTACCTCGAGTAAGAACTCTGGGTTGATGTGTTTGATGATCCATTGGTTTGTTTTCTTGGCTGTCCACAGTATTCTCAGGAGTCTTCTCCAACACCAAAGTTCAAAAGTGTGAATACTCTTCCTATTCTGCTTCTTCAAAGTCCAACTTTTGCTTCCACAAAGTGTCATAGGGAATACTATTTCTTGCATTATTCTGATCTTTGTATCTGAATATCTTTTCCAAGGCCTTCATGGCTGTTTTACCAAGGGCTAGTCTGTGGCATTATTTCTTGACTGCTATATGTTGAAGGTTGATCCTAAAAGGCAGAAGCTATCCACTACTTTGATATCTTCATTGCCAGTTCTAAGCCTGGTTGTTAGACCTGTTGTCATTAGTTTGGTCTTCCTTATGTTTAATTTTAGTCCCGTTTTTTCACTGTGCTCTTTGACTTTTAGTACTAGGGCTTGCAAATCCTTTGCATCTTTGGCTATTTGTGGCCTGAACAGTCAGTGTCTAGACTTCTCAGCTAGTTTGAAGTCCACCACATCTGGAACGGAACAGGTTAAGGGAGCTGGTCTTCTGTTACCGATCATGAGTTTTATATAAAAGGTCCTGGGGACTGAATGGGACCTTCAGCATACAAAGTGTGTGTTCTACTGCTGATATACCTCTTTCCTGAACTACTACAACAAACGCATTGCAGAAATTTAGTATGCATTTGTTTGTAAGAAGTTCTGAGAGGCAGAGGGAGAAACTAACTCAACATTTACTATAAGAACAAAAATCTTCAAAGTTTGTTGGGACTGATAAACAAAGATTATTTGATGCAGCAGGAATAGAGAATACTCTCCATTTTTCATATAGGATAAACAGAATTTTGCCTCCATGGAACCATTCACTGGGGTCCTATATTGAAAATAGGAGGAAAATTACCCAACAGCACTTAATAGTAAGCATTATAGTAGACTTGCATAGGAGCCAAGCTTAGATAGCCATAGAGACAAATCAACCTGCATTATTAGTTCACAATTCTCTCTCTTGTAGAGTTGGTTAGACTGCCTTCCTGTTGGCTGATAATTTCTTCTTGTGACAAAAGAAAGTGTTACAGTAAGATCCTCAGCAACTCTCACCTCCCATTGTTTCTGTTTCTCTCCCCCCCCCCCATACCAAATCATACAATTAGTATTAAACAGGATGCTTGTTGTCCTATTAACACAAATTGCTCTTCTGGTGATGAATTAAAGGGACACCACCAGGAGTCTGTTTTGCTATTTCATTCCTGTGATCAGAAAAGACTGTGTCTCTCCCAGCTCCCAGGGGATACAGTAAAGGGAGAAGTAGGCAATTATTAGCAGATCCTCTGAAGATCTGGATACTGTGAATTGAACAGGTAATTAACTCCTTACTCAACATTCATGAGGATTCTGCTGCCCATTTTTTTTCCTTCTCCTCCTGCATCCAGGGATTTGCTAAAATGAAAAATGACCCCTTCAGCCATGTATATTAAAGAGTTCCCTCGAAAGATATACATTTGTCCTCTTATTCTTAAAATGTGCTGTTTGCTTGTTAACTAAGTGTAAGGTAGTGTAATCTAGATAGAAAAACAAAGCATGTGTTTTTAAACTATGACCTGATTTGAACAGAGAAATGTACATATTAAAAAGTTGAATCAGAAAAAGGAAGAAGCTAGGCATTTTTGCAGTTTGCTAAAAGTAAGGAATTTTGTTAGAGAATTGTGTGTGTGCATGTGTGTATGTATGTATATGTATACACACACATACATATACACACTAATTGTTGTTTTATAGGATTCTTTTAATCAGCCACTAAAACATTCAATGTCTTCAAGTGCTTTTATTGTAAACTGTCCAGGAAGCTTCAGCTATTGGACAGTTTTAAAAAATTGTAATAAACAAATAAATAATTCTTAAAAGTATTTTTTCATATGCCTATTTTAACAGTTTAATGATAACTAAATAGTAGCAGTTTTCAATACACTTCACCAACAATGGAGAATCTGTAAGTCTGGGAAAAAATGGCTACTTTCTGGAGTTAACTCATTAAAGTTAAAGAGACCCTTAAACAGCTGAATTTTTTTTTTCACATTTATCAGAAGGCTGCCAAAAGTAGAGTTGCTTTAATAAATAATAGGAAGGTACTATGCTCATCCTTGTGAGAGTTCCATAGCCCTATTATTTCCATCATGAATTTTATTCTTCACTAACCATTTAAACTGGCCTTATTCTTTGGGTAGGGTTAAATGCTAGGGATGTGGAGCACTTTAGATCCAAAGCAGAAAAAGAGCTATGAATGGGACTTGGCCATGCATGCCACACCAGTCATCAGCTCCTTTAAGAAGTCCTTCTTTTCCCTGCTGGGATTCCTTTACAATACAAATTTCAGTTAAGGAGGCACCAACACTGGGCCCACACCTATCCCAAAGCACCTTGTCAGTGGCTCCCTATTTACTTTATTTTTCCTGGGGATCACTGATACTGTACAAGCCCAGGAAAAGATGCAACACCATTGATAAGGCATTGGCAGGTGCAGTATGAATGTCCACTCCCCTGCCAAAGCCCCTTTTCTGTTTCAGATCCAAAGCACTGCACATCCCTACATGTACAATACCCAGTTTTCCCTTACTAAGACACATTGTGCCCTGCCACAGTTCTGTGCCACCTAAAATTGATGTCTCTTTCCAGGGACTTCTGGTGAGGACATGGCAAACTAGACATCCCTGAAGGAGTAGGGATGGCATTATGGTGAGATCGGCAGCCAGATGGTGAATCCTGGCTGGCAAAATCTCTATGGAGAAAGGAGAGATCATGAGATTGCCCTCATATACTCTGGACATCTGCTCCTTGTGAGCAGACTCAGGAACCGAGGTTTTTGCAGTCGGCTTGTGAGTTGAGTGGCTGGGAGTCAAAGGATTCAACTAAAGTCACAGTTGTAATGTAGCCTATCTGGACACAAAGTTCAGCCAAGCCTGATTTCTTAATCGCTTTTTTACTGCTTTTCAAATATTAAGAACATTCAGAACTGCAAGGTTTATGCCATTCATTGGGTGAGTTTCCTTCAGTCCATAGCAAAAAAAGTTTTTAAATACAAGTTTAAGGACTTAGAAAAAAAATATTGTTTTTGAATAAACAGCAAAAGGATGACTAGAGTGTTGATTCTGGAAAGTGATGAACAGACTAAGGGTCCAGATGGATTTGAAATAAGATTTTGGAAGTAATTATACTAATCATTCCCTTGGGAAACTGCTGTTATTTTGAATTCTTTAAAAAAAACAAAAACATGATAGGATGGGACTTTGAAGGTTGGACACTAGAGGGAACCAGAAGGAAGTAAAGATTGCATTAAAGGAGAAGAACACTTAACACCCGACTTGCTAACATAGGAGCAAAATACTTTAACATTGGATGTACTGAAGGATATTTGTGAACAATGGACCCAGAAGTTAATGTTAAGAATGTCTGCCATTATAGATAGACTGTGTGTAAACAATGTTATGGAAGAGGAACAAGTTCTACTATACAAGACTGAAATTTATTTAAATGTGGATTTAAAAGTGACAGGCTACAAGAATGATATGGAAAAAGATGATATACTGGATATGCAAATGAAACTGGCTGATGTCTTAATAATTAAAACGGACATACAAATAACAACCAGAAGAGTGACTTGTATAACTTTCCTATGTTGGATTTACAAAACCGACCTGTTAAAGTTATGAAGGATTTTGTGAGAAGGGACAAAGAAAAAATGAAAAGAAATCAAGTTCTAGGACATTATTTGAAGGGATTAAAGACCAAGACTGTTAAAAATAAAAATTAATTCTTATAAAGTTGGTTTACTTGATCAAGGTTAAAATAGATATGTTGCTATTTCTGGTAACCCTTAATGGACTTTTGCTGACCAGGACTGAATGACGAGTCTTTAAGGATTTGTTTATAGATAAGAGATAAGATATGGGAAGAAGAGATCATTTGTTGTATTTTAAGAGAAGGTGATAATTTACTAAAATTGTTTATACTTGTTGTGACGAAGGGGGAAGTCACTTCTTTATATATTTCTGTTCTTTTTCTTTATTATATTCTTATTTTTTCTTTCTTTTCTATTTTTCTTTCTATTCTTTCTTTTCTTTTCTGCATTTTTTATTTTTTTATTTTTACTCTTATTTTTTTAGTTTGTATTAGCTTTTTTCTTTTCAACTGTAATGTTCAATAAAATTATTTTTAAAAAAATCATGTCTCTTTCTATGGAGATGTGTTAATGTAGCCAGTCCATCTGTGTCATTGGCAGATACCCATGCTGAAGTGATATTAAACATGAGGGAGGTCCTTTTATCTTAGAAATAAGGATGGGAGAGATGTGTCATTGACTGTCCATCAACCAATCAGTGCCCTCAAAAAGTTTTACCACCCACTTATGTGGACAATATTTTTTGTTAGTCATCCATAAAATGCAAAGGATAGTAAAGACAGCCAGAACAATATAATAAGTCAACAGGGTATAGATTATCAACAGTATACTGTAGGCTGGCTGCTGCTAAGATTCACTGTGGAAATGTTCTCTGTAATAGCAAAATGCCAGTTAGGGCTTTAGAAGTTTAAAGGCTATTAGTACTGTAGTCTTCTCTTATTTAATGCCTTTCGAAGTGTTGGCCTTCAATTCCCAGAATTCCATGATAGCCAGGAATTATGGGAGCTCAAGTCTAATATAACAGGAAGACATAGATTGACTACTGTCAATCAGCAGCTTTGCCTTGTAGGTTTGTATGATGCAGGCTTCATTCGATATTTTTGCTTCAGCATTCCCATGAGTGAACGTTTTGCTCAGTTTGGAATTGACGTGACTATAATATTTCTTTGTTTTTCCTATTTTCCCCTTTCCTTAAATAAACTCTTTTTAACAGCTAGAGTTCTGGTTATATTGTTTTAAAAGGGAATGTCTTATCAAATCTTGCTCATGTGCAAGACCACACAGCTGCACAGATGTGCTTCTAAGATTTTTGTGTTCCTGGACTTTGGACTGGAAGATTCAGAACACTACCTTTTGATTTTTCATAAAGCTGGGCTGAAGGGAGAGATCTTTCACAGAAGAGCTATGAACTCCCCAGCCGAACACACAAGAGCATATCAGAATCTTTAGTCTGTATTCTTATTTTTGTGGCACACTTGAAAAATGGATTTGCCAATAAGATTAATTCTCACACACCCCACCCTTTCCTTTCCAAAGCAGAGGGATTTACCAGTTTTAGTGCCCTTTATAAGAAAAGCCTATGGAGAAACTGATGGTACTAAATGTAATGTCCTTTTATTTACCAAGGTCTTGCAACTTGTTACTAGTTATGTGCTTTTATTGCTGTGCCATGTTCTGCTGGTTTTCTGCTTATTTTAATATAGTATTGTTATGTATTGCAGTCCTGAGACATGAGGAATTGGGGGTGGAAGGAGAGTTCACTTTCTTTGGAAGGAAATAGCGGGAAGCCAACTGTATTTCTGGAAAACAAAGTCTATTTATAGACCTAAATTTGAGGTCTCTATGATTGAGAATTATACTCATAACCTTCATGTACCAAGAGCTTCCTGGTTCCTATTCAGGAAGACCTATTCCTAGGAGACCTATATTGCCATAGAATTTCTTATAGAGTACAAAGCCATCTCATTGTGCCTTTCCAGCTCCAGCACCAGTATACACAGACTTTATCCAGCATACATTTCATACTCCCCACCACGAGGTGGGGGAGAAAAATGAGTAATTTCTACTCATCATCAGCCATTCAAGTTATGGCCATCAGCTGCCTTCTTGAACTATTGAAACATAATCACAGCTATCAACGGTCCCTTTGTCAGAAGGCCGTCCCCAGGACACTAATGGCTATATTCACAGAAAATCTTTAGCTTTCAGGAATTAAAGAGTGGGATAGAATCCTTGAGATATCATTTCTATTCATTCTATTATACTATTTTATGTTTTAAATTTCTAAGGTGGAGGTTTTATTAGATAGCCATGGAATAAGGTCAAAATGGGAAGGTTGTAGGCATGCATGCAAGTCCTGCTCCAAATTCCCTGATGCCAGGCTACTTTTTACAGTCCACCTGGAAGGCCTTTTAAATGTGCCTTTGGCTGAACTCGTGTAAAATCTGATTCCTGATTCCACTGTAGGTAGATTCAGAGGAGCTTATTTAGTGCCCTTTTCAGATCTTCAAGTCAAAATATATGGAAACTAGTACCTATAAATACTGTATGTAAGGCCTGTAAGGTACCCCATTTAGATGGAGGGGGGTGGACATCTAAATAGAAATATTCATATTTTTAAAAAATCTTCAGTTGTATGTTCAATTCAGATCTTCCCATCCCTATCCTTGAGCATCTATTGCTTCTTATGACAAAGAAGTTTATCTAGATTATAACCTACTTCATGCTACAACAGATGACAGCACCTAGTAAATCCTGACTGTTCTGTAAAAAAGCTAAGTGGGGTCAAATCCAGTTAATACTTGGATTGGAGGCCACAGAAAATCCCAGATTGGACTAGGAAGAATGGAAAACTACTTCCATATTACTTCCAAGAAAACAACTGTACCATACCTAAGCTTGAGCTCTCCTCAAAGGAATCCTAATCCCTTCAGGTGCATGTTATACGGTAGGCATATTTCACAAAACCACCAAGGTATGCTTGACATCAACTGTGATTATCCACTTCTATCCACACATGGCCTTCTATCATGCAAGGAAAATCCCTTTGGTTCCAGAAGGTATTTTCCAAACACAAACTTGAGATTCAGTTTAATTAGCTATTCCCAGCCTATGGAATGATGGAATTCCAGTTCTTCCAGTTCTTAGTCCAATTCATGGAATTGAGAATTATGAAAGCACAAATATATATAATGTTTATGTTTTTTTAAATACATGAAGTAGGGGGTAACCTCTAGGAGCATACCAAAACTTTAGATTTTGTTAAAATATGGCATTCGAGAAGAGAGATGCGTATCTTACATTTGTGATTTTTTTGCCCACCTAACTTTGTGATGCAAGCAGATGATTGACTTGAAAAAGAAGATGATTGGCTTGGTAGGGGAAGGGGAGGTCAACAGAAAAGCTAAATGGAAAGGATCAAAGAGATAAGTGAAATGCTCTTAGAAGTGCTACAAATTATTACTAAAACCCAGTCAAGATGCAACCTTTTGTTCATACAGTCCCCAGAAATCAAACCCAACTTGATGGCACCAAATTATATCAAATTCCAGATCTTGTTATCCTATTCCCAATGTAAGCATATTTCCAAATTCTAAATGTTTAAACATAAGGAAACAATGATATCTACTCCTCCAGTAGATATCATGAAAACTCATAGATAGTCTGAAGTATGGATCGCAATACCTAAACTGTTGCTAAATATTCCTAAGAAAATTTAGGAAAAGAATGACAAGAAAGTACTGAAGAGGAAGATGTGTTCATATTCACAAATAAATTAAATAATAGATAAATAATAAATAAATGATCTACTTCTTGGAAGAGAAGCTAAAAGCCTGGAACTAGGAGGAGTTCAACAATCAAGAAGATGCTCCCCATTTATCATTTGTCTGAATCAGCATTTTTATAGACAACTATATCTTAGTGATAGAGGCATATCATTTCATGATCTGAGTGGCCACTGTGCTTCTACCTATAAGGTACATTGTTCACTATTTCTTTCTGTTCTTGTTGGCTGTTGATTATGTCTTAGGGCCTATGGAATAAAACTGTCACTACATTGATGGATTGTTAGAACAAAACATTACTAATTTCATTGAAATTCGTTAATCATTCCATTCTTAATCAGCTTTCTGGACATATAGAAGGACACATATCCCATTCTTGTCACCCATTTGGATATATCTCTTTACATCTCCTATCAGTAACCAAATCATATCATTGCCATCTCTAAATATTCTTTTCTAGGCTCCAACCCCCTTCAGTTGCTTGGGTATGGCTCTGCTTTCAGAAACCTCCTATCTGAAAACAAAATTAGAAATAACATAAACATGATTTCATAATGTAACAGTTTACCAAAGAAAGCAAAATAGAGGATAATTGTCTGTATATACAGATTTTTGCTGAGACATTGCAAAGCTAATCAAGGCTGATGCTAGCATCCAAAGCTGCTAGAGCTAAATCAAATCACACATGTGTCTCTACATTCTATTAAAATAAAATTGTTCATCTGTTTCACAATCATTTCATGAAATTACTTAAAATGTAGTTAAGTGATAGCAACCCAAATTTTTCTTAACATCTAACAGATTAATTCTGTATTCCTCCATGGTCAGATGGGGGTGCTATAAACTGATAAAATTGTTGTGATTTTAAACACTTGTTTTAATTATAAAGAACTGCAAGTGTGTTATCTTCACTCCTTCAGACTTCGGAGTAGCTTCTAACAGGATACAATATTTCTGCAACTTACTGTCTATTAAGCTTTCCATTAATTTAAGTGGCATGCCAATGTTTATTCTTGCAGTTTTGCATCTTTAAATAGAGTGAGGCACCCCGTATAGATTCTTTACATTCTTTGTTCAAAGCAAACTTTGTTTCAGGCCCCTGATTCCTCAAAGTAAACATTTCAGGTCCATTCAAGCAATATTCACGCCATGCTTCCAGGCAATCCCACTAGTCAAGAACTGGCCTGATACAAGCTTAATTTCATTCAGATTCAGACATAATCCATTTTCCAGCAGCCCTGATCCTTAAAACATAAGTTTTGTTCAAGCTTCGTGTGATTCATACCTCAATATCATTGTCCAATGTTCCTTGTGCAGAGAAAAACAAAAATAATTTCTTCCACTGCAGAACATATCATGACAGTACTCGGCTTGGTGTCTCTGTCTTTTTCCTGGTCCTTTAAATGTGGCAGCCATTTTGTGAGCATCTATGTCCCCCTAAGTAGCCTGTTTCCCACAGCCACCATTTAATACTGGCATCCTTTTTATTTATTTTTTAATTTGATGAAATGTAATACCCCAACATAACAAAATAATGATAATGATATTAAATTATAGGTAGTACAATTTAAAAATTATGCAGTACTGTTCCCTGTAATCCTTCCTCTAATTTCAGAATGTGCTCTTGAGTCAAAAAGTTTGACTGTTCCATAAAGATACGTCTTTGCAAAAGTTACAAGCTAATGAGAAAATGCTGAATGAACTTGTGACATGCACAGGAATAGAACCACACAGCTGAATCTGAACCCAGTTCTGAATCGAAGAAGGGGCTTGATAAGGTGTGATCAGTATACAGTAAGGGTGCATATGTGGACATATGTGTATGGGACAATAAGGGAATACACACTTAATTGATTTTCAGTGTGGAAATCAGAACATGGGCAACAGTACACAAAATCTTCTAATATTTAATTGGTTCCTTTTTGGTTTCTTTTATTATTACAACCTTGTTATGCTAATCCCCAAAGAAAATAACACAGTGCAAGAGTATTTGTGTGACTGTTAGAATCGGGGGGAGGGGGAGATTCTAAATATTTTTAAACAACAAAATCAGAAAGAAAGAAATGACATGCAAAAAGATACAGATAATATATGATTCAGATGTGAGACAGACATTCTTGCATGGGTGAGCCAATAAAGATACGTAATGCAATTTTTACACATATTTTGCTTATGTTAGAGAACATCTCTCCACAAACTGAATATTTTCAAAAATAGGAGCTCTGGGTGTTTCATAATGAAGCATTATCCATGTTATATACCTTGATTTTGAAACCCTCACCATGCCATCCACAGCTCTGTCTCAACTGCATGTTCTTAGGTACCTTATTCTGAAGTTATATATTAAGAAAGTATGAATTACTATAAATGTATATGCATACATATTGTATGTCTGTAAGAGAGCTTGCCATACTGTATATCTATACGAGGGGACTGTGACAAAATGGAGCTTACAGTCATTTTGTGTGCATGAGAGAGAGAGAGAGAGAGAGAGAGAGAGAGAGAGAGAGAGAGGAGAGTGTCTTACAGAAATAAATGTTACTGAACTCCATGTGTGTGGGCCAGGGTTTGGCAAAGTTGCCTCACTAATGAGAAAATGTTGGTTCCTCTTTTGAGTAATTTAGACATGTTCAGGCAAAGAAAAATGCTGAGAATAGAAAAATTTAATTCACCCTGTACTAACAAATTATTCCCAGTATGAACTGTATGCAGATTTAATCATCAAGAAACCTTTGCTTTAAGATAAGAATGTTCAGGCTGCATAAAGCTTTGAATGGGTGCTTCAATTCAATGAAGCTTTAATTGAATTGCCCCACTGAAATGGATTCATGCATTGGATTGGACCTACTTTGAAGCATGCAATCAGATCAGGTGGTTTTGAAAGTCTTTGTAGCCTTTCAAAGCCAATGACAGATTCAGTGAAGTTTCTGCTGTTTCCAATGTACCATGTTGCATCTTTATTTACTATTATTATTATATTATTTTTAAATTTAAATGTATTATAGCTGCTCACTCCCATAGACTCTGGGTGGATTACAAATACAAATACAAAACAATAAAAGCAGTTAAAAACATATAACCTCACAGGCAGCCCAGACTAAAACAATCATAAGAATAATAAATCAATCAGACCAAAACAAGAGTCTCTCCACTTCACTTGCATATCTGGAGAAATCTGAGGGGGAAATGAATGGTGCCCAAGATTCTGATGTTGGCATGAGTACTAGCCTATGAGTTTTATCACCTCTTCAAATTCTGTACCTATCAAACTCTTTTGGGTAGCAAGGCTATGGCCTTCATACGTGGAAAGCTCAACTTAGCATTCAACCCTCTGAATGTGAACTCCAAGCTGACTACACCAGTAGGCCCTCTCAGGTCCAATTAGTATGCACTTCTGAATCAAACCTTGCTTTTCAACTCTGCAAAGGGGAAGGCTGGTTTCAGTATCATCTATGTATGAAAGGGGGTCAACCTAAACATTTACAGAGTCTTGTCTCAAGGATCATTTTTCAGTATCATGTTAAGTCTGGGATTCTAGAAAGCCAAGTTGAAATGCAACTTTTAAACAGTTCTTGCGAGTTTGTTGTTGCTATTGTTGGTTGCACAGTCAGCCAGATGTTTAGACTGGATTTGGCATTTTTATCCACCTATCGAGTCCTTCCCAAGGACATGGGATAGGCAGATGTTGTTGTTTGATGGTGTTAGAGGTATCGTTGCAGGATGGAAGCTGTTCCAAGTAAAGCTGCCTTTTGCAATTGACTGATGGTGATTTTGTCAATGCCGATGGTCTTCAAGTGGTACTCCAGATGTTTTGGCACTGCACTCAAGGTGCCTATTACTATTAGTACTATCTTTGCTTTCTTTTTCCACAGTTGTTCTATTTCTATTTGCAGGTATTTATATTTTGTGATTTTCTCCTGTTCTTTCTCTTCTATTCTGCTGTCACCAGGTATTGCAATGTCCACTATCCAGACTTTTTTGTCTTTCTTATCAATAATTGTTAAGTCTGAGGTGTTATGTGGCAGGTATTTTGTTGCTATTATTATTATTATTATTATTATTATTATTATTATTATTATTATTAATGTTGGAATAAGTCACTTTCTTTACATAGATCATTGCCTTGTATTGATAAAGGGGCTTGGCATCCCAGTGAGGCTATTAGTTATATTGATGGGAGTGTCCACCCCCAGGAGTCACTTATCACAGGTCATAGAAGTAGATCAGTACGAAAACCTGTTGTCGCTCATGGCTCTTTAGTATCCTATCATGTAGCCCCTCAGCAATCTATATTTAGATTAGGTTTATATAAATCTAACCTAAACACTCTGTTCTGGTTAGCTGATAAGTAGAATCTGAGAGTAGGGGATAGTTTAATTTCCCATAGGAAGATTTGTCTCACTGGAGGAGGGAGAAGTAGCTACTGAGTTGGCAGAATTGGGATCTTGGAGGGGACCTTTTGGAGAAGGAGATATGCAGGTGTGATAGCTGGCAACCAAAAATGGATTTAGACAGCACCAACTGTGGTAGAAATACTGCTGTTTTTAAGGAGAAAGAATGCTGTCTAGAGATCTTGAACTGGACAGGGCAGTGTTACACTGCTGAAGGATTGTTTATTCAAGAGGACTCTGAAGTCTCTCCTAAAGCGGAGCTGCAGAAGATCTGGAGATTTGCCACTAAACACCCAAACAGGATGCAGCACTTTGGGACCTTTTCTGCCCTTTGTACATGGCTTCTCATAGGCTGAAGACAGATGGGGAAGCCTAAATTCTGCCAGTCAGAGACTCAGTCAATGCCATTCTGTGTGTGTGTGTGTGTGTGTGTGTGTGTGTGTGAGAGAGAGAGAGAGAGAGAGAGAGAGAGAGAGAGAGAGAGAGAGAGAATGCCAGTCAGTATAATTAATTAGAAAGTAGGAATAGAACTGAGAAGTAGCACTGTTTAGATTTTGCTGTTATGCTAGGCTATACATATAAAAGGTAGACTTTTCAAAAAGCAGGAAGCTTAGTAGAGAACACTTTATTGTAGAATGTTTTACCAGATTAAAATAACTCAGGTTTCTGATTCATTACTCTCTCGCTCTCGCTCTCTAATTATAAGATGCAAATATTACATTGAAGTATTTGCGTACAGTGGTATTTATACAGTATTGACTAGAGATTGTTAACTCTATGATGATTTAGATAACTTAAACCTTTAAAGATAAGGGGGGAAAGTTTATATCAATATTAACTATGGTTCCCAAAATGTTTATATTAATGAACGTAAGGTTGCTTAAATTGTACATTTAGAGCTGAGTATAGCATTGATAGACAATTATAAAATGCATTGAATTATTTTGTAATATAATGAAGGTTTATATCTTAAGCTTAATACTTAAGGTCTCCCCTGTATGGTTATTTGTTGTTGTTTATACATATTATAAAAGAAAAATAAAGCAGAAAGAATAAAGGAAAAAATAAAAGAAGCTGTTTGAAAAAGTAGATAGGTGCTTTGTTTCTAACTTTCCCCTTCTTTATACCCTGACCAATTTGCAGCATTTATAAACGTTTAGACCCCCTTAGAAACCATATGTGTTTATATTTGCCTTGCTGCGTGATATATTGCATATATGGGAGCCATTCTTGCTTGAATTTGATTAAATCTCTGTTATGAATATAGGTGGTTAGTTTTGCCGTTGCTGCATATTCTCCAAATTTAAGTTCCGAGTCAGATGTAATCAATATTATGTCTTTCTTTCAATGTTGGGCAAAATTTATTCTCACCTGTCGTGAGGATGTCTCTTGATAAATTATGACATTTCTTGTAGATATATTCTGGAATTAACCTAGTAAAAATGTAATTTTATTTCAAATTTAATTTCTAAAATTTTCTGAATAATATTATGTATATCTTTCCAATACTTCTGAGGGTTCTTTTTACATGTCCTCCATATGTGGTAAAATGTTCCTTCTGTTTCATGGCATTTCCAACATTTGTTATGTATGATTTATCTATCTTGGAGATTATTGATAAGAGTTGTATACCATCCATAAAACATCTTATACCAGTTTTCTTTTAGGTTGTAACTTGGAGTGAACTTTATAGATTTGGTCCATAATTCTTCCCATTGTTGTGTTGTTGTTGTCCCATTGTTCCCATGCATTTTTTTTATTTGTTCTGTCTCTGTGTCATGAGTAGGAGTTTGTATATGCATCCCAACAGATGGCATTGGTTTTATACAAGCGTTTCAAATTCTGTCATTTTTTTTTTTAATTTCCCTTCCTCAATCTTAGGATCAGTATTTATCCTTCCAGCAATTTGTAAATGTATCAGCCATGGTATATTTTCTTATGCTCCTAATCAGGCAGGCAGGCAGTGAAAGAAAAAAAAAAAAGGCTTTCTCTGGTTGTAAATTACTCCTGCATAGGAACATTAGCTAAAAGCAAAAACAGAAATTATATTGGTCTACATTGACTGCTGCGTTAATAAAATAGTAAATAAATGCACAAATGGTTTCTGATGCTGTCAGCCCTTCAAGGTAGACCAGACTAAAAAACTGATATCATGTAAGTCAGCCCTACTTATAGTGCTGAATCTTGCAAGTCTGAATGTGCTTCCCCCTCCCTCCCTTTATCTTCAGGTGAACTACAGAAGGGTTTGCCAAATTATTTTCTCACGTTACTTACTTGGCCAAGGCTTAGGCCCATTTTAGCTGACCATTGTCTTGGTAGTGGCTTTTCCTCCTGTCCTTCAAGGCCATTCCCTCTACTGTCTACATTTGCACTGTGTCCTGTATCAAATCCTGTGAACCCACAAAGACCCATGACAAACTAAATTCAACCTAATGGAGAAGGAAATGGCAACCCACCTTTATATTCTGTCAAAAAGCCAAATGGACATTCTCAAGCAGAGCAATGTCAACATAATATTGGAAAATGACCCCCCCCCCCCCCAAGTTGGAAGATATCCAGCAAGTTATTGAGAAAAAAAAATCATACTAATTCTAGGAAATTGGAATGCCGAAGTTGGAAGTAAAGGGCAGAAGAGAAGTTCAGGTAGTACTGGTGTTTGTACTGTGTCAAGATTAAAGCCAAAATGTCATCCAGCTGCTGATGTATCCAGAGGCAAAAGGAAAGTTTAATGTTACAAAGATATGTCTTCCATTTCAGTGTGGAATGTCGGAATCCTAAACCAAGTCAAACTTGATGTGTCACAGCAGAAATGTCACGATTAAACATTGACATCCTGGGGATCAACAAACATGAGCGGAGCATCAGTTCTTTTACTGTAGACAAGAAAATTATAGAAGAAATGGAGTAGCCATAATTTTAAGATGAATATCAAAGGCAGTACTTGGATACAATCCTAAAAAAATGATCTCAATTCAAGTCCAAAGCAAGCAAATCAGTATTGTGGTAATCCAAATCTATGCAGAAGAAGCAAGCTTTTACCAGTTCTTAAGGCAACTTGCAACATCTTCTTAACACAACACCAAAAAAAAAAAAAAAATCATACTAATTCTAGGAAATTGGAATGCCAAAGTTGGAAGTAAAATAGCTATTGGAATATGGAAAATTTAGCTTTGATGTTCAGTAGTAGAGGAATTAATAGAGTTCAGCCAAGAAAATCCAATGTTTGTACCTAATACCACGTAACAACAACCAAAAAAACAACTCTACATATGACCATCACTAAATGGAGAACACAAAAAACAAATTGACTATGTACTCTGCAAGCAAAGTTGGAGAATCTCTATTCAGTCAGCAAAAATAAGGCTTGGGGCTGACTGTAGCTCAGATCACAAACTCCTTTGTGAAAAAGAAAGTACAGTGATCCAGACAGACCAGAAGATGACAGTGATCTGCCTCAAATTAGTGCTGTCAGCCCAGAATGCTACAGTTCACAGGACAAAGTACAAAACAGCAGAGTTCATGAACAACTTCTAAATTAAAATTTGTGGTTTTATGAATGTAACCTGAGAAGTGCATGGATGTTGATTTCAAGAACCCAACTCTATAAGTTGAGATAAAGAAAATAAGACTTTAGCACAAAACAATAACCCTGGATCACAAGAAGAACAAAGCATTCAATACCAGATGAAATACAGTCAGGCTACTCACTGGAATCACTAATGGTAAAGCTGAAGCTTAAATATTTTGGACACAAAATGCAAAGGCAAGAACCTTTGGAGAAGACCTTGATGCTTGGAAAAATCAAAGGCCATCAAAAAAGAGGCTGGCAGAAGACAAGGTGGCTAGATACTGTCACAAGAACTCAAAGAAGCAGTTATGGACAGACAGTCCTGGAGAAATGACCTCCATTGGATCCCCAAAATCAGAAGTGTCTGAATGACTGAACAACAACAATAACAAGGTGCTTTTCTAGCTGAAAACTTGATGAAATCCAAGCAAAGCTGAGCAGGTGTTGAGCACTCTCTATTTTGGGGTCTAATTAAGACTAACCAGAACAGGATTTCTCAGGATGGCAAGGACATACTCACTTGCTGAAAACAGGGTTAGGGTTACAGTTTTGATTTGATTAATATTAATATAATTACCATGAATGTAACAGCTTTCTCCTTGCCTCATATTAAAATGACAGTTAAACACATGATTTGGAGGCTAAGACTTTGGCACCTGCCAGCCACATGTGACCCAGGACTGACAGACAAAAAACAATTGAAGGAAACAGTGTAGCTCATTAGGTGGACTGCCAAGTAGCAATTTTTCTATGTTAATTAAATTCAGGATCATTCAATTAAGTTCATATTAGCCATATGATTTTCATCCTATTCTGTGAAAAAATGAAGCACCTGTAGGTATTTTTATGTGTCCGTTATATCTTATAGATGAATCTCCATATGTACCCATCGTGCTATGTTATTTTTTTTTTCTAAGCAGTGTTATGCAAAGTGCAGAAAAATAATAAAAATAATGAACCAAAGAAACTAATGGCATGAGATAAGGGAAAAAAGAGAATATAGTTAAATCTAGTTTACGCCAACTCCATTCACTATGCCAGTATAGATAGTCCTCACTTACTGACCGCTCATTCAGCAACCATTCAAAATTACAATGGTGCTGAGAAAGGAGACTTACCACCAGTCTTCAAAGTTGTGGCCATTGCAGCATCCCCACAGTCATGTGATCGTGTTTCAGGTGCTTGGCAACTGGTGTCCATTTACAATGGTTGCAGTGTCCCGCAGTCATGTGATCACCATTTGTGACCTTCACAGCTGGCTTCCAACAAGCAAAGTCAATGGGGAAGTTGGCAAGAAGTCGCAAGTCATCACATGACATCATGCTTAATGACCCATGGTCATTTGTTTAATAACTGCAACAGAATTAACATCATAAGTCCACGCAGTCACGTGACATTTCACTTTACAACCATGTCGCTTTGTGATGGAGTGGCCAGTCCCAATTATGGTCAGTAAGTGAGGACTACCTGTATATGCCTTTGTATCCTTAAAAAACATCCTTGTTTCCACCATATCCATGCACTACTTCATATATTGCCTTTTGTTCTCTAAACTTCTTACTTCATTCTTTCTGAAGATCTCATCAGCTCCATCTGACCAGAACTTTCTTAGTTTTCCCTTTCCTCTCAACCCATTCACTCTTCCATTCTGTATATTAATTTTGTGATTCAGATGGAGGATTTTTTCCGATTGAATCTTGAAGCAGCTTGAATGAAACATGTCCTCTTCAAATCTCTACTTCAGATCAAATAAGGATGCATTCACAGGTCTATTTCATTTCTATTCCATTCCAAACTCCACTTTTGCTTCAAAATCCAACACAGAATATAACAGCAAGACCTTCTATTCCATTGCTCTAGTAATGTATCTGTGTATACCTATGTATATATGAATTGTTTGTGTGTGGATGTGTGTTGGGTGTGCAGCATCTGTGTATGACTCTGTACATATTTGTGATAATTGGATTTCTTTTTTTAAGGTGTTGGTAAAAGCCAGATCTATACAAATACTCCATGATCCTCATAATTTTACAGGATTCATCTCAAACCACCATTAGGTTACAGATCCCATATTTGTTTGCAAAATAATCTATAATCATGAATCTAGCATATTTTAATGAATGATCCTTATGGATGTTTGTAATTTTTACATGAGAGCCATATAAAACTACTGTCAAATCACAGGTCACCTGCATCTGCATAATATGAGCCATGACAATCACAGATGAAATATGTTTTTTGCCTCCATGCCTTAAAATGTGGATCTAACGCACAGATCTTCATATATCATCATCATCATCATCATCATCATCATCATCATCATCATCATCATTTTTTTTTTTTTTTTGGCATGGAACCCAAATAAAACCACTAGCAAATCAAAGGTAACATTTGTCTGCCGAGAATGATCCATGTCAGTCCAACAGTTGTTCCAGATGATTCCTATGAGAACATTGAGACCATGAGACTCTACATGGACCCACCTTTTATATTCTGATTTTGTGCATGTGTAACAGGAAGGACACCATATCAAATGACTTGGTGTATTTCTAGCTGATAAGGTTGTCATTAAATAGTTAAAGCAGAAAGGGAAGAAAATAAAAATGCTTATTGCATTCTGAACATGGATTGCCAAGACTGAAATAGACTTTAGTAAGTTGCTATTCATTTGGATAGCGCTTCGATTTGTTGAGGCTGTATGATTCAAACATGCTTGTGTAATTATTTTATCTTATTCCATCCATGAGATCATTTCTGCTTGAAATGGAAAGGTGAATGATGTTGAGAATAACAGTGCAAGACGATACAATGCTTCATCCCTTACTCAGCTTTTACCTACAATTAGTCACTCTGTCTCTGTCCTATAACTATATATAGGATATAAAGGCAGAAGTTTCCAATAGAAGAGAATATATGTAGCTCAGGGTTGAACTATGGAGTCCTTGGTGCTCTCTGAGCTTGGTTGTTTGCTTGCAGACATTTCATTACCCAACTAGGTAACATCATCAGTGCGAGTGAGTGTGGGGTTTGCTCCCTGTTTATATACCGTAGCTTGCCCTGCCAGTTTTAGTGGGGGTGTGGTTTTCTCCTTGGTAGTTTATTGATTAGAGTATTGGTTTTTGCTTGATTGTTTGTCTGGTGTTAATCCCTGCTTATCAGGTGTAGGTTGCTGGAGAGAATGTGTTCTGGTCTTTTTGTTTCCTTCTTAGCTTTTTTATGGTCTCTTTTGAATGATGTGTAAATGTGGTTTATCTCTATGTGTCTACTGATGTCTGATTTGTCTAAATGCCAGGCTTCCAGGAATTCCCTAGCATTTTTGGATTTTGCTTGGTCTAGGATGCTCACAGTTTCCCTGTTGAAACTATGGTTGAGTCTATCCATGAGTTGTGAGATTAAGGAGTTTTCATCATATCTTCTAACTGCTAGTTGGTGTTCATGGATGCACTCTGCTAGTCTTCTGCCGGTCTGTCCGGCAGGCGCTTTAGGTATAGTTTCAACACAGGCATTTCTGTCAAGAGATTGGGTAAGCTACATATCTTGAATATCTGCCTAGATATTTCCCTCACCAGCTAATGTTGGCCAGAAAGAACACTGCAGGCCCCTGATCTGTAAACCCTTTACAGCATACAAGACTGAATCATTTTTATTGATTGTGTTTTGACATATCAGATATTGATCTTATACTTCAGCACAAAGAATATTCCTTAATTTATAAAGTGCAGCCCTGAACTGTCACACAGAATATGCCAGCCGTGCTTAGGAGAGTACATTACATTGCAGAAAAGGGCTGAGGATGAGAGAGAGTGCTTTGCCTAAGGCAGAGGTGATATTTGAAAGAGATCTTCACCCTTCCATTGCTTCTTCTCTTTGCCTAATTGCCTCCAGGATCATATGCATGTTTACAATAAGCATTGTAGGCAGGTCCTCACAACACCAATCAATGAGCAGAGACAATATTAAAATGTGATCTGCCCCAGACAGTTCATGGCAATCACTGTAACTGCATGAAGACAACTCAATGGGCCCATTAAATGGCAATTGATTTTCTTGAGGACTCTCATCTGTAGAATAAGGCTTGGCTGCCTGCAAATGGATTAGTTCAATCATGATTCTATTTACTGATGATACAAATAAATGCCTGAATTATCCAAATGAGAGCCCTCCCAGAAGGGGGAAGAGTTCCAGAATTGGAGCAATCCTGTTTCCTCTTCCAACTACTCTATCCTTTGTTGGCAGAGTGAAATTTATCAATTGCAGAAAATTTGTTTTCCCCCAGCCATGAGAAAAATGCATAGATATTGATTTCTAATATACAGTACAGCTGACCCAAGAGATTCTTTTTTTTTATTGGCACAACTGAAGATTTTGCTGACAAAGTTCAAGAGATCTCCAGTATACACTATATACAACTGTCCAATACAGAAAAGTGATGTGTTGTTTGATGTAATTTAACAATACATCATATTTAAATAGAATAATAAAGATGAAGTACAGATGCAGCACAGCTGACATTTCTTCATGTTTCTTTCTCTGTATTTCTTCTTTAGTGTCTGTATTTTTATTATTCTGTATAGAGACAAGTACAGCAATTCCTATTATATATGCGTAATATATATATGAAGGGAGTTCTGAATTGCAGTTAGCTCAGAAAGAAGAAAAAAAATCCTTTCCTGCTAAATGTTGAAGTATTAATTGATGCTAGTTACCCACAGGGTTTGATATTTATTTATTTATTTATTTATTTATTTATTTATTTATTTATTTGAGTTAGTCTTGACTCCTGGCAAATGCCTGGAGAAGTCCCTGCAGTTTTCTTGGTAAGGTTTTTCAGAAGTGGTTTGCCATTGCCTGCTTCCTAGGGCTGAGAGAGCATGACTGGCCCAAGATGACTCATCTGGCTTCATGTCAAAGGTGGGACTGGAACTCACAGTCTCCTGGTTTCTAGCCTGATGCCTTAACCACTGGACCAAACTGGCTCTCCTTTTGATATAGAGATATAGATAATGTAAATTATTGATACTGAGCTCTCTGCCCTTTTATCACTTGCCTGTTGTTCACCTCTCTCTCCCTCTGCTTTTGTCTGCCTTTTGTCCCATTTTACCAGTTGAACTATTTTTGATCTTTGCTGATTAATAAATAAACATCCAGGTATATTTTTGCTAGCCATACTGAGTGGCAGGTCTGTTTGCTCTGATCAGCTGGCAGAGTCCTGGAAGCAAACCAAACTGGAAATTACCTACAGTAATTTTCTACCATTGACTGCATTGTCAAAATAAAACTGGAATGCTCAAATCCTTGCTGTAAACAATGAAATGAGAGTGAAAGTAAACCAACTGCAGGAAGAGAAAGTATTAGTCTTGAAAAAAAACAAGAGAAGATAGCTTATTCTCCCAACAGAATGAATGCAGAAGATATGTAAGGAAAGAGGAGGTGGAACCCATTTGAACCAAATGAAGAGACTTACATTACAGAGTGCCAGTGGAGTGTGTGTACAGAAAAACAATTGCAAAGCATGCAATCAAAGAAAGCAATGTATTCAAAGAGGCAGAGAAGACGCAGAGTAATTTTGGCAATGGGTGAAGAGGCATAAAGCAGAACCTCCAGAGGAGTGAATGGAATTACAAGTGATGGAATGATTTGGATGAAAGAAATGCTGGAAGGTATTTGAGAGATTTGTATGGAATGATAGCATTCCATGGAAAAGTGAAATTAAAATGAATATGATCAATGTTAGCACCCAGGGGAAAAAAAGATGAAAGGGAAGTCATACATGCAGTGAAATTGTTGAAAAAACATAAGGTTTCAGGTATAGACATGGAGAAATATTGAAATAGAGATATCATGGGCTTATGGAGTGGCTGGGTGAGTTATCTGACATCTAAGGAAGACTGCATATGTCCCTCGTGATTTGAAGAATGCCATACTGTTCCCATATACGAAAGGAAAAGTAGCAAGAGCGAATGCAAAAAATAGAGGGGGATTCATTTGTTGAGTGAGCCTGGGAAGATGTCTGGCAGAATGCTGCTTGCTTGCTTCAACCTTTCAGGGGACAGAGATGGGCAAATGCAGCCTTGCCTAATGCCAGGCACTGTCTTCTTGCAGAT